>NC_086452.1:70667247-70769747 GCF_028390025.1 Pseudophryne corroboree | reverse complement strand
GATTTTCCGCCTAGCGAAAAATCCTTGCAGTTTTGCCACTGCCCTCCTGCTTCTTGTGCCGCCCTTTCTGTTTACGTGGGCGACTGCCGTGATGTTATCCCACTGGATCAATACCGGCTGACCTTGAAGCAGAGGTCTTGCTAAGCTTAGAGCATTATAAATTTGTTCTTAGCTCCAGTATATTTATGTGGAGAGAATTCTCCAGACTTGATCACACTATTTGTGTGACTGCTCCCCAGCCTCTCAGGCTGGCCTCCGTGGTCACGAGCATCCAATCCTGAATGCCGAATCTGCGGCCCTCTAGAAGATGAGCACTCTGTAATCACCACAGGAGAGACACCCTTGTCCTTGGATATAGGGTTATCCGCTGATGCATCTGAAGATGCGATCCGGACCATTTGTCCAGCAGATCCCACTGAAGAGTTCTTGCGTGAAATCTGCCGAATGGAAGCGCTTCGTAATAAGCCACCATTTTTACCAGGACTCTTGTGCAATGATGCACTGACACTTTTCCTGGTTTTAGGAGGATCCCGATTAGCTCGGATAACTCCCTGGCTTTCTCCTCTGGGAGAAACACCTTTTCCTGGACTGTGTCCAGAATCATCCCTAGGACCAGCAGACGTGTCGACGGAACAACTGCGGTTTTGGAATATTTAGAATCCACCCGTGCTGTCGTAGAACTACTTGAGATAGTGCTACTCCGACCTCCAACTGTTCTCTGGACCTTGTTCTTATCAGGAGGTCGTCCATTTTCTTTGAAGACGAATCCTCCTTTCGGTCATTACCTTGGTAAGGACCCGGGGTGCCTTGGACAATCCAACGGCATCGTCTTGAAACTGATAGTGACAGTTCTGTACCACGAACCTGAGGTACCCTTGGTGAGAAAAGGCAAATTTTGGGACATGGAGGTAAGCATCCCTGATGTCCCGGGACACCATATAGTCCCCTTGTTCTTTGCTATCACTGCTCTGAGTGACTCCATCTGGATTTGAACCCTTGTAAGTGTTCAAATTTTTCAGATTTAGAATAGGTCTCACCTAGCCTTCAGTACCACCATATAGTGTGGAGTAATACCCCTTTCCTTGTTGTCGGAGGGGTAATTTTATTATCACCTGCTGGGAATACAGCTTGTGAATTGTTTTCAATACTGCCTCCCTGTCGGAGGGAGACATTGGTACAGCAGACTACAGGAACCTGCGAGGGGGGAAACCTCTCGACATTCCAATCTGTACCCCTTGGATACTACTTGTAGGATCCAGGGGTCCTGTACGGTCCCAGCGTCATGCTGAGAACTTGGTAGAAGCGGTGGAGGGCTTCTGTTCCTGGGAATGGGCTGCCTGCTGCAGTCTTCTTCCCTTTCCTCTATCCCTGGGCAGATATGACTCTTATAGGGACGAAAGGACTGAGGCTGAAAAGACGGTGTCTTTTTCTGCAGAGATGTGACTTAGGGTAAAAAACGGTGGATTTTCCAGCAGTTGCCCTGGCCACCAGGTCCCATGGACCGACCCCAAATAACTCCTCCCCTTTATACGGCAATACATCTTTGTGCCGTTTGGAATCTGCATCACCTGACCACTGTCGTGTCCATAAACATCTTCTTGCAGAAATGGACATCGCATTTACTCTTGATGCCAGAGTGCAAATATCCCTCTGCGCATCTCGCATATATAGAAATGCATCCTTTAAATGCTCTATAGTCAATAAAATACTGTCCCTGTCAAAGGTATCAATATTTTTAGTCAGGGAATCCGACCAAGCCACCTCAGCTCTGCACATCCAGGCTGAGGCGATCGCTGGTCGCAGTATAACACCAGCATGTGTGTGTATACTTTTTAGGATATTTTTCAGCCTCCTATCAGCTGGCTCCTTAAGTACGGCCCTATCCGTAGATGGTACCGCCACTTGTTCTGATAAGCGTGTGAGCGCCTTATCCACCCTGAGGGGTGTTTCCCACCGCGCCTTAACTTCTGGCGGGAAAGGGTATACCGCCAATAATTTTCTATCGGGGGAAACCCACGCATCATCACACACTTCATTTAATTTATCTGATTCAGGAAAAACTACAGGTAGTTTTTTCACCTCACACATAATACCCTTTTTTGTGGTACTTGGAGTATCAGAAATATGTAACACCTCCTTCATTGCCCTTAACGTGTGGCCCTAAAAGAAAATACGTTTGTTTCTTCACCGTCGACACTGAAATCAGTGTCCGTGTCTGGGTCTGTGTCGACCGACTGAGGTAAATGGGCATTTTACAGCCCCTGACGGTGTTTGAGACGCCTGGACAGATACTAATTTGTTCGCCGGCCCTCTCATGTCGTCAACCGGCTTGCAGCGTGTTGACATTGTCACGTAATTTCCATAAATAAGCCATCCATTCCGGTGTCGACTCCCTAGAGAGTGACATCACCATTACAGGCAATTTGCTCCGCCTCCTCACCAATATTTTCCTCATACATGTCGACACACACGTACCGACATACAGCACACACATAGGGAATGCTCTGATAGAGGACAGGACCCACTAGCCCTTTGGGGAGACAGAGGGAGAGTTTGCCAGCACACACCAAAACGCTATAATTATCCAGGGACAACCTTTATATAAGTGTTCCTCCCTTATAGCATTTTAATATATATACATATCGCCAAATCAGTGCCCCCCCTCTCTGTTTTAACCCTGTTTCTGTAGTGCAGTGCAGGGGAGAGCATGGGAGCCTTCCCACCAGCCTTTCTGTGAGGGAAAATGGCGCTGTGTGCTGAGAATAGGCCCCGCCCCCTTTTCGGCGGGCTTCTTCTCCGGAGTTTTAGATATCTGGCAGGGGTTAAATACATCCATATAGCCTCAAGGGCTATATGTGATGTATTTTTCGCCATACAGGTATTATACATTGCTGCCCAGGGCGCCCCCCCCCCAGCGCCCTGCACCCTCCGTGACCGCTGTGTGAAGTGTGCTGACAACAATGGCGCACAGCTGCAGTGCTGTGCGCTACCTGATGAAGACTGAGAGTCTTCTGCCGCCTGGTTCCGGACCTCTTCATCTTCAGCGTCTGCAAGGGGGGTCGGCGGCGCGGCTCCGGGACGAACCCCAGGGCGAGCCCTGTGTTCCGACTCCCTCTGGAGCTATGTCCAGTAGCCTAAGAATCCAATCCATCCTGCACGCAGGTGAGTTGAAAATCTCTCCCCTAAGTCCCTCGATGCAGTGAGCCTGTTGCCAGCAGGACTCACTGAAAATAAAGAACCTAAAAACTTTTTCTAAGTAACTCTTTAAGAGAGCCACCTAGATTGCACCCTTCTCGGCCGGGCACAAAAACCTAACTGAGGCTTGGAGGAGGGTCATAGGGGGAGGAGCCAGTACACACCATGTGATCCTAAAAGCTTGCTTTTGTGCCCTGTCTCCTGCGGAGCCGCTATTCCCCATGGTCCTGACGGAGTCCCCAGCATCCACTAGGACGTTAGAGAAAACCTGGTTCCTTGGAGATGATTTTACAGAGAGACTGAACCAAGTGTTCCCAGAGACATGGCTTGTTTGCACTGAGATGGCTGCCTGAGGGGATGAGGGTGCGGAAAGGCAGCTAAACGGTGGGAAGTCTGCAGTGGACTAGCGCCCAAAGGTGTGTGGGGGGGCGCTACAGGTTAAGAGCACCCTCCACTGTGCTGGTACTCAACCACCGATACTGACAGGCCCCATGTAATATAGTAACCTGTGCCTCTTAATGCCCTGGTGGTCTAGTGGAGTCCCTGTTCGGCACCAGTGTCCACACCAGCACCACCATCCGTCTCCCAGGACGCGCGGCGGGCCGTGGTTTCAGTGTGGTTCCCAGAAAACTGGGACCCTCTCGCCTGCTCCCCGTTGCCGGCCACGCAGTCCTGGGGTCACCACAACATCAGCGGTGCTAGTCACGCCGTGTGGACCCTGCCGTAAATACCCATCTTGGCAGTGGCCGTGCGGGAGTTTCGGCACCAGCGAAAAAAGAATAACCTGGGGCTGCAAAAGAGCAGCCACCTGTAAAAGGTGCATCCAGCTTCTTGCTGGCACCAACTCAAAACTGACCTACCTGAGCATGGAGGCAGGGTTATAGGTAGGACAGAGGCATCCTGGGAAATCTGAAATGCTCAACTGTTTGGTGCCCAGGACCTGATCCCACCACCTACAACCCCAATGTTCCCCTGCAAGTGTTTTAAATAAACTGATGGTCAAAATGGCTCAAATCATATGCCGTGTGACCTACCATGCCTGTCAGTGTGTAAAGTACGTCCCACTCTTTGTTTTATTAGAAAACCAACACTAATCAGCACTGGTCTCAGTCTCAGACCTCCAGCTGACGGGCATATAAAGTGATTGGGACACTGCACCAACGCTGAATAGCCATCGCTGCTCTTGCTAAGCCTGGCTGGTGGGTGCAGGGGGTAAAGATGTAATGGTCATGAGACAGGCGAGGGTGCATTGATACAGAAACATGCTCAGCTATAACATGAACACCACCGAGGGGCTCCCTATGTGTGTGTGCTAATACCACTACAAGTCCTTCTCTGGTATACATCCGTGCCCACTTGGTCCATCTTTAGAAGCAACCATCAGTCGCACCATTGAAACTTGCACTAGCTCCATGCTACTGTAGGTGCAGAGTCTCTGTCAGAGTATCATCCAATGTGAGGAATTAGGCGTGTGAGTTTGCAACCAGTTCCAGAACATGTCGGCGACACTGCCTAAACACGCCCATTCTAGTACGCCATATAGCCACATCCCAGTCACCGCCCTGCACTTTTCCAAGACTCCTCGATTACCGCGTGTCTCACGTGCAGCTGTGCCCCTGAGCGTACACCCCATGGGACACATGCGCTGTGAGACTTGTTGGCATGTTTGATGAATGGCGCAGTAGAAAAACAGACTAAATGTGTGAATATTGGAACTGCTTTTGCATCAGGAGCAGATTTATCAACAAGTGATATTCTTGTTATCACTCATTACGAATGATAAATGGTGCTCAGCCAATCAGCCGTCACTTTTAAAACACATGACAGGAGCTGATCGGCAGGAGCACCATTTATAATTAGTAACGAGTGATAACAAGAATATCACTTGTTGATAAATCTGCCCCCAGTCCCCTGTGTTTATGTAACATAACATAGATTGTTCCCTATACTTACTGTTACTGACGGTAAGCGGAAATCCCCTAATTGGACAGGTCCCGTGTGACCCAAACCCATTCCATGACCACTGGACGCAGCCAGGGAGGGAGAGGAAGGCGTCCGGTCATATGGGCATTCGTCCAACAGAAGGCAGTGTAGGCTGCTGCATATGCATCCAGCAGGGGGCAGTGTAGGCTGCTGCATATGCATCCAGCAGGGAACAGTGTAGGCTGCATAAAGGGGGCAGTGCAGGTTGCTGCATATGCAATCTCTAGAAGAGAAAGGTACCTGTTTTCCATGCTGTCATGCTCAGTCAGTTCTGCCTATAGAAAGACAAAACAATTTGTGCTGCTATACACTGTTCTGAGCACAAGGATGATTAGGCCTCCTCAGGACAAGCTGAGCATTCTTCCCCATGCCTTATTGCTTTTCATGTGATCCCAAAACAGCATTGTGGTAACCACACAAGGGACAGATATCAGTGCAATATTCTTTAGTCCTGACCTCTATCACAGTCCTTTCTCTCTGTATACCTCTATGGCAATCCAACCCCTTATTTAAGAAACAGCAGCAGCCTCCTTTGCCTGTATGGGTGGGGGTAGTAATCACACTGATCGCATGCCGCCATCCTGGATTTGCTCCTGGCTAAGGGACTCACCGTGCCAGTTCTGTGAATAGGGACTGTCCAGATGGAATTGGGACAGGTGGGGAATATCTATGTATATGTATATGTATATGCCTACAAAATATCACTTTGTATTCCACTGAACCTGACTGTACTGCAGTGTTTCCATAACTTTAATTTGTAACATACTGTACCTGGTGATGGAATTGCAATACTAAGCATCGATGGTCTCTAGATACGGTGCAATCGCTGCTCAGCATCAATAGCACGGAACCATCGTCAGCAAACCAGTAATGGATTTACCCATCAATATACATCCCTTATTGGGCTACACATTGGGAAATTGGCCAATCATGGAAGGGTGGGGGTAAGCTCTGAGCCCTCTGCCTTGGCAAAAAAACCCTTGCTTCTGCACCCAATCACAGCAAACCACCTTTTCGCTGCCATCAATGACAAAACCATGGCACACTGTAGGCAAACCTCCAATATAGCTAGCTTCTAATTCATTATTGCCTGACACACATGATACAATAATGTGGCAAGAACTAATAATAGAAAAAAATAACAATAAATTTGTTTTGTTTTACTTACCCCACTTGTTTTTTTAAAGTATCCTCATTGCAAATGCATATCTTTAATTAAACATATACAGTATCAGTAGCGGATCTTGCCACGGGCAAGCACGACTTTTGCCCGGGGCGCCGCCTTCCGGAGGGCGCTGGCGCCATCCGGAGGGCGCCGCACCATGGCAAGATCCGCCACTGCTATGCCCTCCGTTGCCCGCTGTGTCCCCGGGCTGGGTCCCCTGTGAAGGGAACTAGACGCTACGCGTCTAGTTTCCCTTCGTGGAGAGGACCTTTTTGCTGTGCAGTGCACGATGACGTCATCGCGCACCGCTCAGCATTTAAGCGGCACTACTACTGTACAGGGGGCGTAACTGACCACGCCCCATGTATTAAGTCACGCCCCCATTCCCTGCCCGGGGCGCAGTGAGGGCTTGAACCGGCCCTGTACAGTATGTATGTATTTATTATATACATATAACTATATTATATGCATACACATACACTATTTATATATATAGCAAAAACAAAGTATGCAGCACTCACAGCTTGATATAAAAGAAGGCAAAGACGCTCAAAACTGGTCTCAACGTTTCAATTCACATACTTGAATTTTCATCAGGAGATACAAATGAAAAACAAAAAAGCTTACCTTATAACCCGACACCACAGTGCGTGTGAGCACTTCCTGCTCGCGGTCCCCGGTGTCCGTGCTGCGCTCCGTCGCGCCCACTCTGATGTCAGACGGGGCCGCGGCCAGTTTGCTAAGTGACAAATAAACAGATGCAATCATGCACTACCTCAAACTGACAGAACACGTATATCACAATGGTAGCTGAACACATAATATAAAGAGGTGTACAATATACATTTGCTAAATAAATACATTCAGATTCAGCTGCTCATTGAGCCCATGTGGTTGGATCGTGTTAAGATTATAAATCCACCAGGCTTCTTTCTGCAATAGACGTTTAGCCCCGTCGCCCCCTCGTAAATTATCCACAACACAATCAATGATCTTATATCGAATAGTGCTCAGACAATGTTTGTGGTTTGTGTTTGTGGTATATTATATGCATACACATACATTATTTATATATATATATTAGAGATGAGCGGGTTCGGTTTCTCTGAATCCGAACCCGCACGAACTTCATGTTTTTTTTCACGGGTCCGAGCGACTCGGATCTTCCCGCCTTGCTCGGTTAACCCGAGCGCGCCCGAACGTCATCATGACGCTGTCGGATTCTCGCGAGGCTCGGATTCTATCGCGAGACTCGGATTCTATATAAGGAGCCGCGCGTCGCCGCCATTTTCACACGTGCATTGAGATTGATAGGGAGAGGACGTGGCTGGCGTCCTCTCCATTTAGATTATAAGAGAGAGAGATTTACTGGAGCTTAGGACTAGGAGGAGTACTGTAGAAGTGTAGAGAGTGCAGAGAGTTTACTAGTGAGTGACCACCAGACAGTGCAGTTTATTTAATATATCCGTTCTCTGCCTGAAAAAAGCGATACACACAGTGACTCAGTCACATACCATATCTGTGTGCACTGCTCAGGCTCAGCCCAGTGTGCTGCATCATCTATATATATTATATATCTGTCTGACTGCTCAGCTCACACAGCTTATAATTGTGGGGGAGACTGGGGAGCACTGCAGTGCCAGTTATAGGTTATAGCAGGAGCCAGGAGTACATAATATTATATAGTGAGTGACCACCAGACAGTGCAGTTTATTTAATATATCCGTTCTCTGCCTGAAAAAAGCGATACACACAGTGACTCAGTCACATACCATATCTGTGTGCACTGCTCAGGCTCAGCCCAGTGTGCTGCATCATCTATATATATTATATATCTGTCTGACTGCTCAGCTCACACAGCTTATAATTGTGGGGGAGACTGGGGAGCACTGCAGTGCCAGTTATAGGTTATAGCAGGAGCCAGGAGTACATAATATTATATAGTGAGTGACCACCAGACAGTGCAGTTTATTTAATATATCCGTTCTCTGCCTGAAAAAAGCGATACACACAGTGACTCAGTCACATACCATATCTGTGTGCACTGCTCAGGCTCAGCCCAGTGTGCTGCATCATCTATATATATTATATATCTGTCTGACTGCTCAGCTCACACAGCTTATAATTGTGGGGGAGACTGGGGAGCACTGCAGTGCCAGTTATAGGTTATAGCAGGAGCCAGGAGTACATAATATTATATAGTGAGTGACCACCAGACAGTGCAGTTTATTTAATATATCCGTTCTCTGCCTGAAAAAAGCGATACACACAGTGACTCAGTCACATACCATATCTGTGTGCACTGCTCAGGCTCAGCCCAGTGTGCTGCATCATCTATATATATTATATATCTGTCTGACTGCTCAGCTCACACAGCTTATAATTGTGGGGGAGACTGGGGAGCACTGCAGTGCCAGTTATAGGTTATAGCAGGAGCCAGGAGTACATAATATTATATTAAAATTAAACAGTGCACACTTTTGCTGCAGGAGTGCCACTGCCAGTGTGACTGACCAGTGACCTGACCACACTGACCACCAGTATAGTTAGTAGTATACTTATATTGTGATTGCCTGAAAAAGTTAAACACTCGTCGTGTGACTTCACTTGTGTGTTGTTTTTTTTTTTATTCTATAAAAATAAAACTCATTCTGCTGACAGACAGTGTCCAGCAGGTCCGTCATTATATAATATATAATATATACCTGTCCGGCTGCAGTAGTGATATATATATATTTTTTATATCATTTATCATCCAGTCGCAGCAGACACAGTACGGTAGTTCACGGCTGTGGCTACCTCTGTGTCTGCACTCGGCAGGCAGTCCGTCCATAATTGTATACCACCTAACCGTGGTTTTTTTTTCTTCTTTATACATACATACTACTACGACATCTCTTTATCAACCAGTCTATATTAGCAGCAGACACAGTACAGTACGGTAGTTCACGGCTGTGGCTACCTCTGTGTCTGCACTCGGCAGGCAGTCCGTCCATAATTGTATACCACCTAACCGTGGTTTTTTTTTCTTTCTTCTTTATACATACATAGTTACATAGACATCTCTTTATCAACCAGTCTATATTAGCAGCAGACACAGTACAGTACGGTAGTTCATGGCTGTGGCTACCTCTGTGTCTGCACTCGGCAGGCAGTCCGTCCATAATTGTATACCACCTAACCGTGGTTTTTTTTTCTTTCTTCTTTATACATACATAGTTACATAGACATCTCTTTATCAACCAGTCTATATTAGCAGCAGACACAGTACAGTACGGTAGTTCACGGCTGTGGCTACCTCTGTGTCTGCACTCGGCAGGCAGTCCATAATTGTATACTAGTATCCATCTCCATTGTTTACCTGAGGTGCCTTTTAGTTGTGCCTATTAAAATATGGAGAACAAAAATGTTGAGGTTCCAAAATTAGGGAAAGATCAAGATCCACTTCCACCTCGTGCTGAAGCTGCTGCCACTAGTCATGGCCGAGACGATGAAATGCCAGCAACGTCGTCTGCCAAGGCCGATGCCCAATGTCATAGTACAGAGCATGTCAAATCCAAAACACCAAATATCAGAAAAAAAAGGACTCCAAAACCTAAAATAAAATTGTCGGAGGAGAAGCGTAAACTTGCCAATATGCCATTTACGACACGGAGTGGCAAGGAACGGCTGAGGCCCTGGCCTATGTTCATGGCTAGTGGTTCAGCTTCACATGAGGATGGAAGCACTCAGCCTCTCGCTAGAAAAATGAAAAGACTCAAGCTGGCAAAAGCAGCACAGCAAAGAACTGTGCATTCTTCGAAATCCCAAATCCACAAGGAGAGTCCAATTGTGTCGGTTGCGATGCCTGACCTTCCCAACACTGGACGTGAAGAGCATGCGCCTTCCACCATTTGCACGCCCCCTGCAAGTGCTGGAAGGAGCACCCGCAGTCCAGTTTCTGATAGTCAGATTGAAGATGTCAGTGTTGAAGTACACCAGGATGAGGAGGATATGGGTGTTGCTGGCGCTGGGGAGGAAATTGACCAGGAGGATTCTGATGGTGAGGTGGTTTGTTTAAGTCAGGCACCCGGGGAGACACCTGTTGTCCGTGGGAGGAATATGGCCGTTGACATGCCAGGTGAAAATACCAAAAAAATCAGCTCTTCGGTGTGGAGGTATTTCACCAGAAATGCGGACAACAGGTGTCAAGCCGTGTGTTCCCTTTGTCAAGCTGTAATAAGTAGGGGTAAGGACGTTAACCACCTCGGAACATCCTCCCTTATACGTCACCTGCAGCGCATTCATAATAAGTCAGTGACAAGTTCAAAAACTTTGGGTGACAGCGGAAGCAGTCCACTGACCAGTAAATCCCTTCCTCTTGTAACCAAGCTCACGCAAACCACCCCACCAACTCCCTCAGTGTCAATTTCCTCCTTCCCCAGGAATGCCAATAGTCCTGCAGGCCATGTCACTGGCAATTCTGACGAGTCCTCTCCTGCCTGGGATTCCTCCGATGCATCCTTGCGTGTAACGCCTACTGCTGCTGGCGCTGCTGTTGTTGCCGCTGGGAGTCGATGGTCATCCCAGAGGGGAAGTCGTAAGCCCACTTGTACTACTTCCAGTAAGCAATTGACTGTTCAACAGTCCTTTGCGAGGAAGATGAAATATCACAGCAGTCATCCTACTGCAAAGCGGATAACTGAGGCCTTGGCATCCTGGGTGGTGAGAAACGTGGTTCCGGTATCCATCATTACTGCAGAGCCAACTAGAGACTTGTTGGAGGTACTGTGTCCCCGGTACCAAATACCATCTAGGTTCCATTTCTCTAGGCAGGCGATACCGAAAATGTACACAGACCTCAGAAAAAGAGTCACCAGTGTCCTAAAAAATGCAGCTGTACCCAATGTCCACTTAACCACGGACATGTGGACAAGTGGAGCAGGGCAGGGTCAGGACTATATGACTGTGACAGCCCACTGGGTAGATGTATGGACTCCCGCCGCAAGAACAGCAGCGGCGGCACCAGTAGCAGCATCTCGCAAACGCCAACTCTTTCCTAGGCAGGCTACGCTTTGTATCACCGGTTTCCAGAATACGCACACAGCTGAAAACCTCTTACGGCAACTGAGGAAGATCATCGCGGAATGGCTTACCCCAATTGGACTCTCCTGTGGATTTGTGGCATCGGACAACGCCAGCAATATTGTGTGTGCATTAAATATGGGCAAATTCCAGCACGTCCCATGTTTTGCACATACCTTGAATTTGGTGGTGCAGAATTTTTTTATTTACGACAGGGGCGTGCAAGAGATGCTGTCGGTGGCCAGAAGAATTGCGGGACACTTTCGGCGTACAGGCACCACGTACAGAAGACTGGAGCACCACCAAAAACTACTGAACCTGCCCTGCCATCATCTGAAGCAAGAAGTGGTAACGAGGTGGAATTCAACCCTCTATATGCTTCAGAGGTTGGAGGAGCAGCAAAAGGCCATTCAAGCCTATACAATTGAGCACGATATAGTAGGTGGAATGCACCTGTCTCAAGCGCAGTGGAGAATGATTTCAACGTTGTGCAAGGTTCTGATGCCCTTTGAACTTGCCACACGTGAAGTCAGTTCAGACACTGCCAGCCTGAGTCAGGTCATTCCCCTCATCAGGCTTTTGCAGAAGAAGCTGGAGACATTGAAGGAGGAGCTAACACGGAGCGATTCCGCTAGGCATGTGGGACTTGTGGATGGAGCCCTTAATTCGCTTAACAAGGATTCACGGGTGGTCAATCTGTTGAAATCAGAGCACTACATTTTGGCCACCGTGCTCGATCCTAGATTTAAAGCCTACCTTGGATCTCTCTTTCCGGCAGACACAAGTCTGCTGGGGTTGAAAGACCTGCTGGTGACAAAATTGTCAAGTCAAGCGGAACGCGACCTGTCAACATCTCCTCCTTCACATTCTCCCGCAACTGGGGGTGCGAGGAAAAGGCTCAGAATTCCGAGCCCACCCGCTGGCGGTGATGCAGGGCAGTCTGGAGCGACTGCTGATGCTGACATCTGGTCCGGACTGAAGGACCTGACAACGATTACGGACATGTCGTCTACTGTCACTGCATATGATTCTCTCAACATTGATAGAATGGTGGAGGATTATATGAGTGACCGCATCCAAGTAGGCACGTCACACAGTCCGTACTTATACTGGCAGGAAAAAGAGGCAATTTGGAGGCCCTTGCACAAACTGGCTTTATTCTACCTAAGTTGCCCTCCCACAAGTGTGTACTCCGAAAGAGTGTTTAGTGCCGCCGCTCACCTTGTCAGCAATCGGCGTACGAGGTTACATCCAGAAAATGTGGAGAAGATGATGTTCATTAAAATGAATTATAATCAATTCCTCCGCGGAGACATTGACCAGCAGCAATTGCCTCCACAAAGTACACAGGGAGCTAAGATGGTGGATTCCAGTGGGGACGAATTGATAATCTGTGAGGAGGGGGATGTACACGGTGATATATCGGAGGGTGAAGATGAGGTGGACATCTTGCCTCTGTAGAGCCAGTTTGTGCAAGGAGAGATTAATTGCTTCTTTTTTGGGGGGGGTCCAAACCAACCCGTCATATCAGTCACAGTCGTGTGGCAGACCCTGTCACTGAAATGATGGGTTGGTTAAAGTGTGCATGTCCTGTTTTGTTTATACAACATAAGGGTGGGTGGGAGGGCCCAAGGACAATTCCATCTTGCACCTCTTTTTTCTTTTCTTTCTCTTTGCATCATGTGCTGATTGGGGAGGGTTTTTTGGAAGGGACATCCTGCGTGACACTGCAGTGCCACTCCTAAATGGGCCCGGTGTTTGTGTCGGCCACTAGGGTCGCTAATCTTACTCACACAGTCAGCTACCTCATTGCGCCTCTTTTTTTCTTTGCGTCATGTGCTGTTTGGGGAGGGTTTTTTGGAAGGGACATCCTGCGTGACACTGCAGTGCCACTCCTAGATGGGCCCGGTGTTTGTGTCGGCCACTAGGGTCGCTAATCTTACTCACACAGCTACCTCATTGCGCCTCTTTTTTTCTTTGCGTCATGTGCTGTTTGGGGAGGGTTTTTTGGAAGGGACATCCTGCGTGACACTGCAGTGCCACTCCTAGATGGGCCCGGTGTTTGTGTCGGCCACTAGGGTCGCTTATCTTACTCACACAGCGACCTCGGTGCAAATTTTAGGACTAAAAATAATATTGTGAGGTGTGAGGTATTCAGAATAGACTGAAAATGAGTGTAAATTATGGTTTTTGAGGTTAATAATACTTTGGGATCAAAATGACCCCCAAATTCTATGATTTAAGCTGTTTTTTAGTGTTTTTTGAAAAAAACACCCGAATCCAAAACACACCCGAATCCGACAAAAAAAATTCGGTGAGGTTTTGCCAAAACGCGTTCGAACCCAAAACACGGCCGCGGAACCGAACCCAAAACCAAAACACAAAACCCGAAAAATTTCAGGCGCTCATCTCTAATATATATTGTCCCCTCCTCACACATGAATTCTTCTGATACAGCAAAGATGTAGAACATACGATATGCATGGCCCTGTATAACGCATAAAATGCCGTTCTCCAACAAGTTCTACAGTATATAACATAAAACAGAATAGCAATGTGACAGGGTGGGTTCGGAATGTCGGAGGTCAAACTACCGACTGTGGCATCCCAATTGTGAGAATCCAGATATAGGTAACTATACTTACCTTTCCCATAGCCTAAACCTACCCCAAGCAGTCTAAACCTAAACTCCCCCCTCACCAACACAGCCTGACGCTAGCCCGGCCTACTTACGAACGGTATGCCAGCAGTTGGAATTCCGGCGCTGTCATTTTGATCTATGTTGGCGTAGCGGGGCCGGTCTTCTAATCAGTGTCCGGATAACGACTTCTGGTATGGTGACCGGACCCTGTAAACTCGTGTAGTGTAACTACAGCTGCTCAGCCCATAAAAGACGACCACTACCGATATAGATAAGTGAATACACACAATGGAAGCTGGATGTCAGTTTGTCTGTTGTTCAGATAATACACTGTTGCTTTAAATGGGATTTTTATAGGTTTGCAGAAACTGTGAATTTTAGTCAAAACAAAGAAGTAAAAGCCAGCTGCGCAGTATGTCATGAGACTGCGGTTAGCTAGAGTCCTGCAGAATAGGGATTTGTATTTTGCAGAATAAAGAGAATTAGAAGTAGGTGAGAAAATGTATTTTGATATTAATCACAAGATGTTAAGCTAAGTAATTGGAAATTCCCCATAAAGGAGAGGACATGAATTAATTATATATTCTAATAATTTAAATATGATTGGTGTATGTATATGATTGGCCTGTTAAGTTGATTGGTGCATGTAATGCTGTAATAAAAGTATATAAGATGAAACCAATGTGTCAATGGGCAGTTCATGATATTCTTTTATCGTAAGACCATGTGAACTTCAACTGCAGTAAATCTACCAAAGAGACTTCATTGTTCTCCAATTACTTATCGCGGCTGTAACATTTTGGAGATCCCACCGAGATAAATCCAGCATTGACACACGAAGAAGGTTTTGGAACAAGGAAGAAAAGATTGGTCTTAGGTGGCGCACTAATACAAATGATTTTAAATTTAAAATATAACTTTTATTTCATATACTTAAAAAGCCTGTAACTGTGAAATATTAAAATGAATTAAAGGACAAGTGAAAGACAAAGTGCAACCTGTGATTATTAAAAAAACCACACACTACACCCACTATGCTGTGCAATGTCTCTATATAAAATACTTCAATTATTGTGTACAATGACCTCGATTATGAATATGCGTGCTTATCAGAGAAACAAAAGTTCCACCTAAGTGAACCACAATTCTGTCAATCAATTTAATATGATATGGGCTCCTTAAGTGTACTGTAACATGTATGTTATTAGACGTTAGATCTGATAGGGTAGACCGAATAAACTCAATATGTCCCAATTAGCTCCTTGCCTGTCAAAATTGTGACTACATCATCCGATGTTCCCATAATATTCGCTATACCACTATCCTTTTTGATACTAATTGATCTCTTTATATTAACACATAATGCTGTATCACCACTGATGAGTATCAATCAAATTTGTCATTTAATACAATATTTCTCTTACGTCCTAGAGGATGCTGGGGACTCCGTAAGGACCATGGGGTATAGACGTGCTCCGCAGGAGACATGGGCACTATAAAGAACTTTAGAATGGGTGTGCACTGGCTCCTCCCGCTATGCCCCTCCTCCAGACCTCAGTTAGAGAAACTGTGCCCA
Source organism: Pseudophryne corroboree (assembly GCF_028390025.1). Classification (NCBI taxonomy): domain Eukaryota; kingdom Metazoa; phylum Chordata; class Amphibia; order Anura; family Myobatrachidae; genus Pseudophryne; species Pseudophryne corroboree. The sequence goes on along the minus strand of NC_086452.1, from coordinate 70,754,123 downwards.
TAGATGGACAATATGAGGAAAGGATTTTGTTAATCTAAGGGCAAGATTCATACCAGCCCACACCATCCACACCGTATAACCTGGACTATACGCAACCAGTTAACAGTATGAACAAAAACCAGTATCAGCGAAAGGCTGATCTCAACTGTAACATAACCCTTATGTAGCAACAACTATATACAAGCCTTGCAGATTTTGTCCGCACTGGGACAGGCGCCCAGCATCCTCTACGGACTAGGAGAAAAATATTTACCGGTAGGTTTAAAATCGTATTTTCTCTTATGTCCTAGAGGATGCTGGGGACCCCGTAAGGACCATGGGGTTTATACCAAACCTCCAGACCGGGCGGGAGAGTGCGGACGACTCTGCAGCACCGACTGAGCAAACGCAAGGTCCTCCTCAGCCAGGGTGTCAAACTTATAGAACTTTGCAAAAGTGTTTGAACCTGACCAGGTAGCCGCTCGGCAAAGCTGTAAAGCCGAGACACCTCGGGCAGCCGCCCAAGATGAGGCCACTTTCCTAGTGGAATGGGCCTTTACTGAATTTGTTAACGGCAATCCCGCTGTAGAATGAGCCTGTTGAATCGTGTTACAGATCCAGCGAGCAATAGTCTGCTTCGAAGCAGGAGCGCCAACTTTGTTGGCTGCATACAGGACAAACAGTGCTTCTGTTTTCCTAATTTGAGCCGTCCTGGTTACATAGATTTTTAAGGCCCTGACTACATCCAGGGACTTGGAATCCTCCAAGTCACCCGTAGCCACAGGCACCACAATAGGTTGGTTCATATGAAATGAAGAAACCACCTTAGGCAAAAATTGAGGACGAGTCCTCAACTCTGCTCTATCCACGTGGAAGGTCAAATAGGGGTTCTTGTGAGACAAGGCCACCAATTCGGACACCCGCCTTGCAGATGCCAAGGCCAACAACATGACCACCTTCCAAGTGAGAAATTTCAATAAACCGTTTGAAGAGGTTCAAACCAGTGAGACTTCAGGAACCGTAACACCACGTTAAGGTCCCAGGGTGCCACTGGGGGCACAAAAGGAGGCTGGATGTGCAGCACTCCCTTTACAAAAGTCTGGACTTCTGGGAGAGAAGCCAATTCCTTCTGAAAGAAAATAGATAGGGCCGAAATCTGTACCTTAATGGAGCCCAATTTTAGGCCCATATCCTCTCCTGTCTGTAGAAAGTGGAGAAAACGGCCAAGATGGAAATCTTCCGTAGGAGCATTCTTGGCTTCACACCAAGAAACATATTTCCTCCAGATACGGTGATAATGTTTTGCCGTCACCTCCTTCCTAGCTTTTATCAGAGTAGGGATGACCTCCTCCGGAATACCTTTCCCAGCTAGGATGCAGCGTTTAACCGCCATGCCGTCAAACGTAACTGCGGTAAGTCTTGGAACACGCAGGGCCCCTGTTGTAACAGATCCTCCCTGAGAGGAAGAGGCCATGGATCTTCTGTGAGCATCTCCTGAAGATCTGAATACCAGGCCCTTCGAGGCCAATCTGGAACAATGAGGATTGTTCTCACTCTTTTTTGTCTTATGATTCTCAATATTTTTGAGATGAGAGGAAGAGGGGGGAACACATAGACCGACTGAAACACCCATGGTGTCACCAGGGCTTCCACCGCTACTGCCTCAGGGTCCCTTGACCTGGTACAATACCTCCGAAGCTTCTTGTTGAGGCGTGACGCCATCATGTCTATGTGAGGAATTCCCCAAAGACTTGTTATCTCTGCAAAAACGTCTTGATGAAGTCCCCACTCTCCTGGATGGAGATCGTGTCTGCTGAGGAAGTCTGCTTCCCTGTTGTCCACTCCCGGAATGAAGACTGCTGACAGAGCGCTTACGTGATTTTCCGCCCAGCGAAGAATCCTGGTGGCTTCCGCCATTGCCACTCTGCTCCTTGTCACGCCTTGGCGGTTTACATGAGCCATGGCTGTGACGTTGTCTGATTGGATCAGAACCGGTAGGTCGCGAAGAAGATTCTCCGCTTGTCATAGGCCGTTGAATATGGCCCTCAATTCCAGTACGTTGATGTGTAGACAAGCCTCCTGGCTTGACCATAGGCCCTGAAAACTTCTTCCTTGTGTGACTGCTCCCCATCCTCGGAGGCTCACGTCCGTGGTCACCAGAACCCAGTCTTGAATGCCGAACCTGCGACCCTCTAGAAGGTGAGCACTTTGCAGCCACCACAGGAGAGAGACCCTGGCCCGGGGGGACAGGCTTATTTTCTGATGTATTAGTAGATGGGACCCTGGCCACTTGTCCAGAAGGTCCCACTGAAAAGTCCTTGCATGAAACCTGCCGAAGGGGATGGCCTCATAGGCTGCCACCATTTTCCCCAGAACTCGAGTGCATTGATGAACAGACACTCTTTTTGGTTTTAGCAAGTCTCTGACCATGTTCTGGAGGTCCTGGGCTTTTTCCACCGGGAGAAAAACCCTCTTCTGTTCCGTGTCCAGAATCATGCCTAGGAATGATAGTCGAGTCGTTGGAATCAATTGTGACTTTGGCAGATTGAGAATCCAACCATGTTGTTGTAGCACTCTCAGGGAGAGCGACACGCTCTTCTGCAATTGATCTCTCGATCTTGCTTTTATCAGATCGTCCAAGTATGGGATAATTGTGACTCCCTGCCTGCGCAGGACCACCATCATCTCCGCCACCACCTTGGTGAAAATCCTCGGGGCCGTGGAAAGCCCAAACGGCAACATCTGAAACTGGTAATGACAGTCCCGTACAGCGAATCTCAGGTACACCTGATGAGGAAGATATATGGGGACATGAAGGTATGCATCCTTTATGTCGAGCGACACCATAAAATCCTCCCCTTCCAGACTGGAGATCACAGCCCGGAGCGATTCCATCTTGAATTTTAGCTTTTTTAAGTACAGGTTTAGGGATTTTAGATTTAAAATAGATCTGACCGAACCCTCCGGCTTCGGGACCACAAACAGGGTCGAATAGTACCCTTTCCCCTGTTGAACTAGGGGAACCTTAACAATCACTTGCTGTTGATACAGCTTTTGAATTGCAGCTAACACTACTTCCCTCTCTGGGGAAGAAGCTGGCAAGGCCAACTTGAAAAATCGGCGAGGGAGCACCTCTTCGAATTCCAGTTTGTAGCCTTGGGATACAATATCCATCGCCCAAGGATCCACGTCTGACAGAACCCAGACCTGGCTGAAGAGTCTAAGACGTGCCCCCACCGGTGTGGACTCCCTCAGTGGAGCCCCAGCGTCATGCGGTGGATTTAGTAGAAGCCGGGGAGGACTTCTGCTCCTGGGAATTAGCCGGAGCAGGCGCTCTCTTTCCTCTACCCTTACCTCTGGCAAGGAAAGATGAGCCCCGACCTCTTCTGGACTTACGCGACCGAAAGGACTGCATCTGATACTGTGGAGTTTTCTTTTGCTGTGGGGGAACAAAAGGCAAAAAGGTAGATTTACCTGCGGTAGCTGTGGCAACCAGGTCCACGAGACCTTCCCCAAATAAAACCTCACCTTTGTATGGCAAAACCTCCATATGTTTCTTTGAGTCGGCAACACCCGTCCATTGGTGGGTCCACAGGGCGCGCCTTGCAGAAATCGCCATGGCATTGGCTCTCGAACCCAGCAGCCCAAAGTCTCTTTGAGCGTCCCTCATATATAAGACTGCTTCTTTAAAGTGGCCTAAGGTTAATAATAAGATTTTAAACCTACCGGTAAATCTATTTCTCCTAGTCCGTAGAGGATGCTGGGGACTCCTTAAGGACCGTGGGGTATAGACGGGCTCCGCAGGAGATAGGGCACCTAAAAAGAACTTTGACTATGGGTGTGCACTGGCTCCTCCCTCTATGCCCCTCCTCCAGACCTCAGTTAGAGAACTGTACCCAGAGGAGATGGACACTACAAGGCAGGATTTAGCAATCCAAGGGCAAGATTCATACCAGCCCACACCAATCATACCATGTAACCTGGAACATACATAACCAGTTAACAGTATGAACAAAAATGACAGTAACGGTCCAAGACCGATGTCAACTGTAACATAACCCTTATGTAAGCAACAACTATGTACAAGTCTTGCAGAGTTTCCGCACTGGGACGGGCGCCCAGCATCCTCTACGGACTAGGAGAAATAGATTTACCGGAAGGTTTAAAATCTTATTTTCTCTTACGTCCTAGAGGATGCTGTGGACTCCGTAAGGACCATGGGGTTTATACTAAAGCATCCAATCGGGCGGTAGAGTGCGTATGACTCTGCAGCACCGACTGAGCAAACGCTAGGTCCTCATCAGCCAGGGTATCAAACTTGTAGAATTTAGCAAAAAAGTGTTTGACCCCGACCAAGTCGCCACTCGGCAAAGTTGTAATGCCGAGACGCCTCTGGCAGCCGCCCAAGAAGTGCCCACCTTCCTAGTGGAATGGGCCTTAACCGAATTTGGTACCGGCAAACCAGCCGTAGAGTGATACTATAACAAAAAACAGAGTAATGCAACTTGCGCCTTCCTAGCTGCAGCTCAGTCCTGCTCAAAAGAACACCACTTCTTTAGTCGACATATATTCTAAAACACAGAAGAGCGGTCCTCAAGCGCTGCTAGATTTTCTCAAATTAATTTCGTGAACACAGTTCTGTTGGTATATATGAGAAGAGATCACGGCACCAAAATATTCAATAATCAATGTCAGCTTCGATCTTTTCTGGAATAGACTCCCTTACTCACCGTTAAACAGTGAGATGCGTGCGCATAAAGGTATCTTTTTACTCAATATTCCACTTGTTCATAATAAACTGTACTCTTATGGAACAACACTCACCTGGGTCAAAAGACCCTATATGCACCAAAAGGTTTCTTTTTCCTCAGGATAACCGTTAAAACAGTGAGATGCGTGCGAAATAAAGAAATCTTTTTACTCGATATTCCACTTGTTCATAATAAACTGTACTCTTATGGAACAACACTCACTGGGTCAAAAGACCCTATATGCACCAAAAGGTTTCTTTTTCCTCAGGATAACCTTCACGACACATCCAAGTCTCAAAAATACACAGGGTAAAATCCAAAATAGTAAAAAATAAGAATTTACTTACCGATAATTCTATTTCTCGTAGTCCGTAGTGGATGCTGGGGACTCCGTAAGGACCATGGGGAATAGCGGCTCCGCAGGAGACAGGGCACAAAAGTAAAAGCTTTAGGATCAGGTGGTGTGCACTGGCTCCTCCCCCTATGACCCTCCTCCAAGCCTCAGTTAGGATACTGTGCCCGGACGAGCGTACACAATAAGGAAGGATTTTGAATCTCGGGTAAGACTCATACCAGCCACACCAATCACACTGTACAACCTGTGATCTGAACCCAGTTAACAGCATGATAACAGCGGAGCCTCTGAAAAGATGGCTCACAACAATAATAACCCGATTTTTGTAACAATAACTATGTACAAGTATTGCAGACAATCCGCACTTGGGATGGGCGCCCAGCATCCACTACGGACTACGAGAAATAGAAAAATCGGTAAGTAAATTCTTATTTTCTCTGACGTCCTAAGTGGATGCTGGGGACTCCGTAAGGACCATGGGGATTATACCAAAGCTCCCAAACGGGCGGGAGAGTGCGGATGACTCTGCAGCACCGAATGAGAGAACTCCAGGTCCTCCTCAGCCAGGGTATCAAATTTGTAGAATTTTGCAAACGTGTTTGCCCCTGACCAAGTAGCAGCTCGGCAAAGTTGTAAAGCCGAGACCCCTCGGGCAGCCGCCCAAGATGAGCCCACCTTCCTTGTGGAATGGGCATTTACATATTTTGGCTGTGGCAGGCCTGCCACAGAATGTGCAAGCTGAATTGTACTACACATCCAACTAGCAATCGTCTGCTTAGAAGCAAGAGCACCCAGTTTGTTGGGTGCATACAGGATAACCGCAAGTCAGTTTTCCTGACTCCAGCCGTCCTGGAAACCTATATTTTCAGGGCCCTGACAACATCTAGCAACTTGGAGTCCTCCAAGTCCCTAGTAGCCGCAGGTACCACAATAAGCTGGTTCAGGTGAAACGCTGACACCACCTTAGGGAGAAACTGGGGACGAGTCCGCAGCTCTGCCCTGTCCGAATGGACAATCAGATATGGGCTTTTGTGAGACAAAGCCGCCAATTCTGACACTCGCCTGGCCGAGGCCAGGGCCAACAGCATGGTCACTTTCCATGTGAGATATTTCAAATCCACAGATTTGAGCGGTTTAAACCAATGTGATTTGAGGAATCCCAGAACTACGTTGAGATCCCACAGTGCCACTGGAGGCACAAAAGGGGGTTGTATATGCAGTACTCCCTTGACAAACTTCTGGACTTCAGGAACTGAAGCCAATTCTTTCTGGAAGAAAATCTACAGGGCCGAAATTTGAACCTTAATGGACCCCAATTTGAGGCCCATAGACACTCCTGTTTGTAGGAAATGCAGGAATCGACCGAGTTGAAATTCCTCCGTGGGGGCCTTCCTGGCCTCACACCATGCAACATATTTTCGCCAAATGCGGTGATAATGTTGTGCGGTCACCTCCTTCCTGGCTCTGACCAGGGTAGGGATGACCTCTTCCGGAATGCCTTTTCCCCTTAGGATCCGGCGTTCAACCGCCATGCCGTCAAACGCAGCCGCGGTAAGTCTTGGAACAGACATGATCCTTGCTGAAGCAAGTCCCTTCTTAGTATCTCTTGAAGTTCCGGGTACCAAGTCCTTCTTGGCCAATCCGGAGCCACGAGTATAGTTCTTACTCCTCTCCGTCTTATAATTCTCAGTACCTTGGGTATGAGAGGCAGAGGAGGGAACACATACACCGACTGGTACACCCACGGTGTTACCAGAGCGTCCCAGCTATTGCCTGAGGGTCTCTTGACCTGGCGCAATACCTGTCCAGTTTTTTGTTCAGACGGGACGCCATCATGTCCACCTTTGGTCTTTCCCAACGGTTCACAATCATGTGGAAGACTTCCAGATGAAGTCCCCACTCTCCCGGGTGGAGGTCGTGCCTGCTGAGGAAGTCTGCTTCCCAGTTGTCCACTCCCGGAATGAACACCGCTGACAGTGTTATCACATGATTTTTCGCCCAGCGAAGAATCCTTGCTGCCATTGCCCTCCTGCTTCTTGTGCCGCCCTGTCTGTTTACGTGGGCGACTGCCATGATGTTGTCCGACTGGATCAGCACCGGTTGACTTTGAAGCAGAGGTCTTCCTAGGCTCAGAGCATTGTAAATTGCCCTTAGCTCCAGTATATTTATGAGGAGAGAAGTCTCCAGACTTGACCACACTCCTTGGAAATTTCTTCCCTGTGTGACTGCTCCCCAGCCTCTCAGGCTGGCATCCGTGGTCACCAGGACCCAGTCCTGAATGCCGAATCTGCTGCCCTCTAGTAGATGAGCACTCTGCAGCCACCACAGAAGAGACACCCTTGTCCTTGGAGACAGGATTATCCGCTGATGCATCTGAAGATGCGATCCGGACCATTCGTCCAGCAGATCCCACTGAAAAATTCTTGCGTGAAATCTGCCGAATGGAATCGCTTCGTAAGAAGCCACCATTTTTCCCAGGACTCTTGTGCATTGATGCACTGACACTTGGCCTGGTTTTAGGAGGTTTCTGACTAGCTCGGATAACTCCCTGGCTTTCTCCTCCGGGAGAAACACCTTTTTCTGGACTGTGTCCAGAATCATCCCTAGGAACAGCAGACGTGTCGTCGGAATCAGCTGCGATTTTGGAATATTTAGAATCCACCCGTGCTGTCGTAGAACTACTTGAGATAGTGCTACTCCGACCTCCAACTGTTCTCTGGACCTTGCCCTTATCAGGAGATCGTCCAAGTAAGGGATAATTAAGACGCCTTTTCTTTGAAGAAGAATCATCATTTCGGCCATTACCTTGGTAAAGACCCGGGGTGCCGTGGACAATCCAAACGGCAGCGTCTGAAACTGATAGTGACAGTTCTGTACCACGAACCTGAGGTACCCTTGGTGAGAAGGGCAAATTGGGACATGGAGGTAAGCATCCTTGATGTCCAGGGACACCATATAGTCCCCTTCTTCCTGGTTCGCTATCACTGCTCTGAGTGACTCCATCTTGATTTGAACCTTTGTAGGTAAGTGTTCAAAGATTTCAGATTTAGAATAGGTCTCACCGAGCCGTCTGGCTTCAGTACCACAAATAGTGTGGAATAATACCCCTTTCCTTGTTGTAGGAGGGGTACTTTGATTATCACCTGCTGGGAATACAGCTTGTGAATTGTTTCCAATACTGCCTCCCTGTCGGAGGGAGACGTTGGTAAAGCAGACTTCAGGAACCTGCGAGGGGGAGACGTCTCGAATTTCCAATCTGTACCCCTGGGATACTACTTGTAGGATCCAGGGGTCCACTTGCGAGTGAGCCCACTGCGCGCTGAAACTCTTGAGACGACCCCCCACCGCACCTGAGTCCGCTTGTACGGCCCCAGCGTCATGCTGAGGACTTGGCAGAAGCGGTGGAGGGCTTCTGTTCCTGGGAAGGGGCTGCCTGCTGCAGTCTTCTTCCCTTTCCTCTACCCCTGGGCAGATATGACTGGCCTTTTGCCCGCTTGCCCTTATGGGGACGAAAGGACTGAGGCTGAAAAGACGGTGTCTTTTTCTGCTGAGATGTGACTTGGGGTAAAAAAGGTGGATTTTCCAGCTGTTGCCGTGGCCACCAGGTCCGATGGACCGACCCCAAATAACTCCTCCCCTTTATATGGCAATACTTCCATGTGCCGTTTGGAATCTGCATCACCTGACCACTGTCGTGTCCATAAACATCTGGCAGATATGGACATCGCACTTACTCTTGATGCCAGAGTGCAAATATCCCTCTGTGCATCTCGCATATATAGAAATGCATCCTTTAAATGCTCTATAGTCAATAAAATACTGTCCCTGTCAAGGGTATCAATATTTTCAGTCAGGGAATCCGACCAAGCCACCCCAGCGCTGCACATCCAGGCTGAGGCGATCGCTGGTCGCAGTATAACACCAGTATGTGTGTATATACTTTTTAGGATATTTTCCAGCCTCCTATCAGCTGGCTCCTTGAGGGCGGCCGTATCTGGAGACGGTAACGCCACTTGTTTTGATAAGCGTGTGAGCGCCTTATCCACCCTAGGGGGTGTTTCCCAACGCGCCCTAACTTCTGGCGGGAAAGGGTATAACGCCAATAATTTTCTATCGGGGGAAACCCACGCATCATCACACACTTCATTTAATTTATCTGATTCAGGAAAAACTACAGGTAGTTTTTTCACACCCCACATAATACCCTTTTTTGTGGTACTTGTAGTATCAGAAATATGTAACACCTCCTTCATTGCCCTTAACATGTAACGTGTGGCCCTAATGGAAAATACGTTTGTTTCTTCACTGTCGACACTGGAGTCAGTGTCCGTGTCTGTGTCGACCGACTGAGGTAAATGGGCGTTTTAAAGCCCCTGACGGTGTTTGAGACGCCTGGACAGGTACTAATTGGTTTGCCGGCCGTCTCATGTCGTCAACCGACCTTGCAGCGTGTTGACATTATCACGTAATTCCCTAAATAAGCCATCCATTCCGGTGTCGACTCCCTAGAGAGTGACATCACCATTACAGGCAATTGCTCCGCCTCCTCACCAACATCGTCCTCATACATGTCGACACACACGTACCGACACACAGCACACACACAGGGAATGCTCTGATAGAGGACAGGACCCCACTAGCCCTTTGGGGAGACAGAGGGAGAGTTTGCCAGCACACACCAAAACGCTATAATTATACAGGGACAACCTTATATAAGTGTTTTCCCTTATAGCATCTTAATATATTATAATATCGCCACATAAAATGCCCCCCCTCTCTGTTTTAACCCTGTTTCTGTAGTGCAGTGCAGGGGAGAGCCTGGGAGCCTTCCTAGCAGCGGAGCTGTGTAGGAAAATGGCGCTGTGTACTGAGGAGAATAGGCCCCACCCCCTTTTCGGCGGGCTTCTTCTCCCGTTTTTCTGACAACCTGGCAGGGGTTAAATACATCCATATAGCCCCAGAGGCTATATGTGATGTATTTTTAGCCAGCATAGGTACTTTCATTGCTGCCCAGGGCGCCCCCCCCAGCGCCCTGCACCCTCAGTGACCGTTGGTGTGAAGTGTGCTGAGAGCAATGGCGCACAGCTGCCGTGCTGTGCGCTACCTTAAGAAGACTGGGAAGTCTTCAGCCGCCGATTTCTGGACCTCTTCTCTCTTCAGCATCTGCAAGGGGGTCGGCGGCGCGGCTCCGGTGACCCATCCAGGCTGTACCTGTGATCGTCCCTCTGGAGCTAGTGTCCAGTAGCCTAAGAAGCCAATCCATCCTGCACGCAGGTGAGTTCACTTCTTCTCCCCTAAGTCCCTCGTTGCAGTGAGCCTGTTGCCAGCAGGACTCACTGAAAATAAAAAACCTAAGAAAACTTTTACTCTAAGCAGCTCTTTAGGAGAGCCACCTAGATTGCACCCTTCTCGGCCGGGCACAAAAACCTAACTGAGGCTTGGAGGAGGGTCATAGGGGGAGGAGCCAGTGCACACCACCTGATCCTAAAGCTTTTACTTTTGTGCCCTGTCTCCTGCGGAGCCGCTATTCCCCATGGTCCTTACGGAGTCCCCAGCATCCACTTAGGACGTCAGAGAAAAGGATTTTTATTTACTTAAAACCAAGTTCATGAAAAATAGTTAAAAAGATTCTTTAATATTTTGTAGGTAAAATACAAAAATTATATAAGAACGACAGAAAAACCTGGAGGGCATACAATTTTGTATCACTCTATATCCATTGGCACTAGGAATGCAAAAAAATATAAGGAGCCAGACTAATTCACCTCGATGTTCCCGGGAAAAACAAAAATAAGAATTTACGTACCGATAATTCTATTTCTCGTAGTCCGTAGTGGATGCTGGGGACTCCGTCAGGACCATGGGGAATAGCGGCTCCGCAGGAGACAGGGCACAAAAGTAAAAGCTTTAGGATCAGGTGGTGTGCACTGGCTCCTCCCCCTATGACCCTCCTCCAAGCCTCAGTTAGGATACTGTGCCCGGACGAGCGTACACAATAAGGAAGGATTTTGAATCCCGGGTAAGACTCATACCAGCCACACCAATCACACTGTACAACCTGTGATCTGAACCCAGTTAACAGCATGATAACAGCGGAGCCTCTGAAAAGATGGCTCACAACAATAATAACCCGATTTTTGTAACAATAACTATGTACAAGTATTGCAGACAATCCGCACTTGGGATGGGCGCCCAGCATCCACTACGGACTACGAGAAATAGAATTATCGGTACGTAAATTCTTATTTTCTCTGACGTCCTAAGTGGATGCTGGGGACTCCGTCAGGACCATGGGGATTATACCAAAGCTCCCAAACGGGCGGGAGAGTGCGGATGACTCTGCAGCACCGAGTGAGAGAACTCCAGGTCCTCCTCAGCCAGGGTGTGCCCCTGACCAAGTAGCAGCTCGGCAAAGTTGTAAAGCCGAGACCCCTCGGGCAGCCGCCCAAGATGAGCCCACCTTCCTTGTGGAATGGGCATTTACATATTTTGGCTGTGGCAGGCCTGCCACAGAATGTGCAAGCTGAATTGTACTACACATCCAACTAGCAATCGTCTGCTTAGAAGCAAGGGCACCCAGTTTGTTGGGTGCATACAGGATAACAGTAAGTCAGTTTTCCTGACTCCAGCCGTCCTGGAAACCTATATTTTCAGGGCCCTGACAACATCTAGCAACTTGGAGTCCTCCAAGTCCCTAGTAGCCGCAGGTACCACAATAAGCTGGTTCAGGTGAAACGCTGACACCACCTTAGGGAGAAACTGGGGACGAGTCCGCAGCTCTGCCCTGTCCGAATGGACAATCAGATATGGGCTTTTGTGAGACAAAGCCGCCAATTCTGACACTCGCCTGGCCGAGGCCAGGGCCAACATCATGGTCACTTTCCATGTGAGATATTTCAAATCCACAGATTTGAGCGGTTTAAACCAATGTGATTTGAGGAATCCCAGAACTACGTTGAGATCCCACAGTGCCACTGGAGGCACAAAAGGGGGTTGTATATGCAATACTCCCTTGACAAACTTCTGGACTTCAGGAACTGAAGCCAATTCTTTCTGGAAGAAAATCGACAGGGCCGAAATTTGAACCTTAATGGACCCCAATTTGAGGCCCATAGACACTCCTGTTTGCAGGAAATGCAGGAATCGACCGAGTTGAAATTTCTTCATGGGGCCTTCCTGGCCTCACACCACGCAACATATTTTCGCCACATGTGGTGATAATGTTGTGCGGTCACCTCCTTCCTGGCTTTGACCAGGGTAGGAATGACCTCTTCCGGAATGCCTTTTTCTCTTAGGATCCGGCGTTCAACCGCCATGCCGTCAAACGCAGCCGCGGTAAGTCTTGGAACAGACATGGTACTTGCTGAAGCAAGTCCCTTCTTAGCGGCAGAGGCCATGAGTCCTCTGTGAGCATCTCTTGAAGTTCCGGGTACCAAGTCCTTCTTGGCCAATCCGGAGCCACGAGTATAGTTCTTACTCCTCTACGTCTTATAATTCTCAGTACCTTAGGTATGAGAAGCAGAGGAGGGAACACATACACCGACTGGTACACCCACGGTGTTACCAGAACGTCCACAGCTATTGCCTGAGGGTCTCTTGACCTGGCGCAATACCTGTCCAGTTTTTTGTTCAGGCGGGACGCCATCATGTCCACCTTTGGTCTTTCCCAACGGTTCACAATCATGTGGAAGACTTCCCGATGAAGTCCCCACTCTCCCGGGTGGAGGTCGTGTTGAGGATGTCTGCTTCCCAGTTGTCCACTCCCGGAATGAACACTGCTGACAGTGCTATCACATGATTTTCCGCCCAGCGAAGAATCCTTGCAGTTTCTGCCATTGCCCTCCTGCTTCTTGTGCCGCCCTGTCTGTTTACGTGGGCGACTGCCGTGATGTTGTCCCACTGGATCAATACCGGCTGACCTTGAAGCAGAGGTCTTGCTAAGCTTAGAGCATTGTAAATTGCTCTTAGCTCCAGTATATTTATGTGGAGAGAAGTCTCCAGACTTGATCACACTCCCTGGAAATTTTTTCCTTGTGTGACTGCTCCCCAGCCTTTCAGGCTGGCATCCGTGGTCACCAGGACCCAGTCCTGAATGCCGAATCTGTGGCCCTTTAGTAGATGAGCACTCTGCAGCCACCACAGAAGAGACACCCTTGTCCTTGGATACAGGGTTATCCGCTGATGCATCTGAAGATGCGATCCGGACCATTTTTCCAGCAGATCCCACTGAAAAGTTCTTGCGTGAAATCTGCCGAATGGAATCGCTTCGTAAGAAGCCACCATTTTTCCCAGGACCCTTGTGCAATGATGCACTGACACTTTTCCTGGTTTTAGGAGGTTCCTGACTAGCTCGGATAACTCCCTGGCTTTCTCCTCCGGGAGAAACACCTTTTTCTGGACTGTGTCCAGAATCATCCCTAGGAACAGCAGACGTGTCGTCAGAGACAGCTGCGATTTTGGAATATTTAGAATCCACCCGTGCTGTCGTAGAACTACTTGAGATAGTGCTACTCCGACCTCCAACTGTTCTCTGGACCTTGCCCTTATCAGGAGATCGTCCAAGTAAGGGATAATTAAGACGCCTTTTCTTCGAAGAAGAATCATCATTTCGGCCATTACCTTGGTAAAGACCCGGGGTGCCGTGGACAATCCAAACGGCAGCGTCTGAAACTGATAGTGACAGTTTTGTACCACGAACCTGAGGTACCCTTGGTGAGAAGGGCAAATTGGGACATGGAGGTAAGCATCCTTGATGTCCAGGGACACCATATAGTCCCCTTCTTCCTGGTTCGCTATCACTGCTCTGAGTGACTCCATCTTGATTTGAACCTTTGTATGTAAGTGTTCAAATATTTCAGATTTAGAATAGGTCTCACCGAGCCGTCTGGCTTCAGTACCACAATATAGTGTGGAATAATACCCCTTTCCTTGTTGTAGGAGGGGTACTTTGATTATCACCTGCTGGGAATACAGCTTGTGAATTGTTTCCAATACTGCCTCCCTGTCGGAGGGAGACGTTGGTAAAGCAGACTTCAGGAACCTGCGAGGGGGAGACGTCTCGAATTTCCAATCTGTACCCCTGGGATACTACTTGTAGGATCCAGGGGTCCACTTGCGAGTGAGCCCACTGCGCGCTGAAACTCTTGAGGCGACCCCCCACCGCACCTGAGTCCGCTTGTACGGCCCCAGCGTCATGCTGAGGACTTGGCAAAAGCGGTGGAGGGCTTCTGTTCCTGGGAATGGGCTGCCTGCTGCAGTCTTCTTCCCTTTCCTCTATCCCTGGGCAGATATGACTGGCCTTTTGCCTGCTTGCCCTTATGGGAACGAAAGGACTGAGGCTGAAAAGACGGTGTCTTTTTCTGCTGAGATGTGACTTGGGGTAAAAAAGGTGGATTTTCCAGCTGTTGCCGTGGCCACCAGGTCCGATGGACCGACCCCAAATAACTCCTCCCCTTTATACGGCAATACTTCCATGTGCCGTTTGGAATCTGCATCACCTGACCACTGTCGTGTCCATAAACATCTTCTGGCAGATATGGACATCGCACTTACTCTTGATGCCAGAGTGCAAATATCCCTCTGTGCATCTCGCATATATAGAAATGCATCCTTTAAATGCTCTATAGTCAATAAAATACTGTCCCTGTCAAGGGTATCAATATTTTCAGTCAGGGAATCCGACCAAGCCACCCCAGCGCTGCACATCCAGGCTGAGGCGATCGCTGGTCGCAGTATAACACCAGTATGTGTGTATATACTTTTTAGGATATTTTCCAGCCTCCTATCAGCTGGCTCCTTGAGGGCGGCCGTATCTGGAGACGGTAACGCCACTTGTTTTGATAAGCGTGTGAGCGCCTTATCCACCTTAAGGGGTGTTTCCCAACGCGCCCTAACTTCTGGCGGGAAAGGGTATAACGCCAATAATTTTCTATCGGGGGAAACCCACGCATCATCACACACTTCATTTAATTTATCTGATTCAGGAAAAACTACAGGTAGTTTTTTCACACCCCACATAATACCCTCTTTTGTGGTACTTGTAGTATCAGAAATATGTAACACCTCCTTCATTGCCCTTAACATGTAACGTGTGGCCCAAATGGAAAATACGTTTGTTTCTTCACCGTCGACACTGGAGTCAGTGTCCGTGTCTGTGTCGACCGACTGAGGTAAATGGGCGTTTTAAAGCCCCTGACGGTGTTTGAGACGCCTGGACAGGTACTAATTGGTTTGCCGGCCGTCTCATGTCGTCAACCGACCTTGCAGCGTGTTGACATTATCACGTAATTCCCTAAATAAGCCATCCATTCCGGTGTCGACTCCCTAGAGAGTGACATCACCATTACAGGCAATTGCTCCGCCTCCTCACCAACATCGTCCTCATACATGTCGACACACACGTACCGACACACAGCACACACACAGGGAATGCTCTGATAGAGGACAGGACCCCACTAGCCCTTTGGGGAGACAGAGGGAGAGTTTGCCAGCACACACCAAAACGCTATATTATACAGGGACAACCTTATATAAGTGTTTTCCCTTATAGCATCTTAATATATAATAATATCGCCAAATAAGTGCCCCCCCTCTCTGTTTTAACCCTGTTTCTGTAGTGCAGTGCAGGGGAGAGCCTGGGAGCCTTCCTAGCAGCGGAGCTGTGTAGGAAAATGGCGCTGTGTGCTGAGGAGAATAGGCCCCGCCCCCTTTTCGGCGGGCTTCTTCTCCCGTTTTTCTGACAACCTGGCAGGGGTTAAATACATCCATATAGCCCCAGGGGCTATATGTGATGTATTTTTAGCCAGCATAGGTACTTTCATTGCTGCCCAGGGCGCCCCCCCAAGCGCCCTGCACCCTCAGTGACCGTTGGTGTGAAGTGTGCTGAGAGCAATGGCGCACAGCTGCAGTGCTGTGCGCTACCTCATGAAGACTGAGAAGTCTTCAGCCGCCGATTTCTGGACCTCTTCTCTCTTCAGCATCTGCAAGGGGGTCGGCGGCGTGGCTCCGGTGACCCATCCAGGCTGTACCTGTGATCGTCCCTCTGGAGCTAGTGTCCAGTAGCCTAAGAAGCCAATCCATCCTGCACGCAGGTGAGTTCACTTCTTCTCCCCTAAGTCCCTCGTTGCAGTGAGCCTGTTGCCAGCAGGACTCACTGAAAATAAAAAACCTAACAAAACTTTTACTCTAAGCAGCTCTTTAGGAGAGCCACCTAGATTGCACCCTTCTCGGCCGGGCACAAAAACCTAACTGAGGCTTGGAGGAGGGTCATAGGGGGAGGAGCCAGTGCACACCACCTGATCCTAAAGCTTTTACTTTTGTGCCCTGTCTCCTGCGGAGCCGCTATTCCCCATGGTCCTGACGGAGTCCCCAGCATCCACTTAGGACGTCAGAGAAAAGGGAACCTTACAGTCTTCCTTAAATTTAGATGGTATGCAGACCAAGATGGAATAAAGCCAATAGATAAAATAAGAGGGAATGCCGGTCTCCAGGAATACCTCAACACCAACGCGTTTCGGAAATCCTTTTCCTTCCTCAGGGTGTAGAGTCATACAAACTGACCTGGGGTTTTATACCCTACAGTACAGGTCACATGGAAATTCCCACCAATCCTATCCTTAGTATTGTGTATACACATATATATCTGTAATTACCATATCTTGACATATCATATAAAATCCTTACATAAAAAGACATTAATCAAACTAAAAATATCCCCAATTTCATAATTATAAATGCCCCTTTATATATAAAAACAGTTAATTGGTCAAAGTTAAACTATGATCCGGATTCGTGGAATGTTACACTTTAAACTGCAAATATAGTGAATCATCCGTTCCATATAGTTGATAAAGTCCATATATTCCCAATGTTCATCTACCCATAAATCGCTGCTTCCAAACGAAACACGGCATTTCCCGTCAGGGATTCCCGCCAAAGTAATCCAGTTTCTTGTTGTCATAGAGACGTTCATTCTATATCCGGATTACGTCATCAAGACACGTCGCGGCGCTGTCCATAAGCGGAGGTAATCAACGTCCTCACGCTCGCGATGGTTACCATGGCGACCTTCATAAGCCGGAATCATGCGTTATCACTTCCTGTCTGTGAAACGCAACCAGGAAATAGTGCCGTGCTCGTTGGAACGCAAACATTGACACGGCGGTTATATAGATAAACATACAGGGAATAAGGGAAAAAGTAAAACAAATTTAATAAATTATACCTAATACATCCTCCATAATACCATTAAGATACCATATTAAAAAAAAAAACACTTTATAAAAACCATTTGGTTTCGAACTCCACATTCAAGCCCCTTGGGACCAATGTTTTAAGTTCGTATATGCTCCTCATCTCTTCTCTGGCTAAGATTTCTTCCTTATTATCCACTCTCTAATTGGATTTAACTGCCTTTATACCACAGAAACTAACCATATTTTTAATGTCACAATTATGAGCATTTTTAAAGTGCAAAGATACATTATGTGTCTCCAGACCTTTCTTCACATTATGTATATGTTCAGACATTCTTATTTTTAACATACGTGATGTGCGGCCCACATATTGAGCTTTACATTTACACTCAAGAAGGTACACTACATCTTTTGTATTACACGTAATGAAATCTTTTATTGGGTAAACATTGCCTGTATGTGTAGATCTATACTCTGTAATTTTATTTTCTTTGCTTCCGCATGTGCGGCACATCTGGCACATCCCACACCTGTAGAAGCCCTTTGATTTGTTCCTAGTAGTTATCTTAGGAACAGTTAAAGCACTTTTAACCATATTATTTTTTAGGTTACGTGCTTTTCTGTATACAAATCTCGGACATTCCGAGACATAAGGTTTTAACAATGGATCTCGATTGAGCCCTCCCCAATGTTTTCTTATAATGCCCTCTATCTGTCTGTGCTGACTGTTGAAGCCTGTGATAAACGGAATGGTCCCACTTGTAACTTTTCTATCCTTCCCTCTATTATTTTTTAAACTCAGCGTTCTATCCTGAAGAGATACTTCCTCTCTTATTTTCTCCACTGCGTCTTTATTGTATCCTTTCTCCACAAATTGATTACTCAAAATAACTGCTTGTTCTTGATAAGTATCCATATCTGTGCAGTTCCTCCTTATCCTCTGGAACTGACTGATAGGAATGCTTTTGAGCCAGTTTATGTGGTGATTGCTGTTATATTCAATAAAAGAATTACAATCAGTAGGCTTGATGAAGTTTTTTGTTTTTAAATTACTATTATCCATATATATACTCAAATCTAGAAAGTCAACCTGAATTTCACTAATATTGAAGGTCAAAACAATATTATCCTGATTATTATTTAAATATTGACAAAACTGATTTAAGGATGATCTATCGCCCTTCCAAACGAACAAGATATCATCTATATAGCGATACCATGTCACCAGACTGGCACCGAAACCATGCCCACTCCACACTGATTTCTCCTCCCAGTGGGCCATAAAGAGGTTGGCATAACTCGGTGCCAGTCTGGTGCCCATGGCAGTTCCAGTTAACTGTAAATAAAAATTGTCATCAAACCAGAAAAAATTATTCTGTAAAATAAGAGAAATCCCCTCCAATACAAATTGGATCTTATCTTCTGACATATCACTGCGTCTCAAAAATACTTCAGTGGCTTCCAAACCTTTTTCATGACAAATAATAGTATATAGTGAAGCCACGTCAGCGGTCACTAGGATGTAATCCTCCATCCAATGAATTTCATCAACTTTATTGATCGTATCAATCGTATCCTTAAGATAAGAGGGTACCGATTTAACCAGTGGTTGTAATAGAGAATCTATATATAGGGACAAATTTGACAAACATGAATTTGTCCCTGCAACAATTGGGCGACCGGGTGGCTTAGTCTTACATTTATGAATCTTAGGCAATATATATATTACGGGGATAGATGGTTTTTCAATAGTCATAAACAACCTCTCTTCCTCTGTCAAAACTCCCTTACCAGTATATAGTGCCAAGAATGTCTCAAATTTTTTGGATATAGTAATCCCTGGATTATTCCTCAATTTTTTGTATGTATCTTTATCTAATAGATGTCTCATAACCTCTTCATTATAGTCTTCTATATTCATCACAACAACACTCCCCCCTTTATCCGCAGGTTTCACTACAATATTTTTATTTGTGCTGAGTGACTTTACCGCTTCTTGTTCTTCTCTACTTAGAATCTTTTTAACTATTTTTCATGAACTTGGTTTTAAGTAAATAAAAATCCTTTTTTACTATTTTGGATTTTACCCTGTGTATTTTTGAGACTTGGATGTGTCGTGAAGGTTATCCTGAGGAAAAAGAAACCTTTTGGTGCATATAGGGTCTTTTGACCCAGGTGAGTGTTGTTCCATAAGAGTACAGTTTATTATGAACAAGTGGAATATCGAGTAAAAAGATTTCTTTATTTCGCACGCATCTCACTGTTTTAACGGTTATCCTGAGGAAAAAGAAACCTTTTGGTGCATATAGGGTCTTTTGACCCAGGTGAGTGTTGTTCCATAAGAGTACAGTTTATTATGAACAAGTGGAATATTGAGTAAAAAGATACCTTTATGCGCACGCATCTCACTGTTTAACGGTGAGTAAGGGAGTCTATTCCAGAAAAGATCGAAGCTGACATTGATTATTGAATATTTTGGTGCCGTGATCTCTTCTCATATATACCAACAGAACTGTGTTCACGAAATTAATTTGAGAAAATCTAGCAGCGCTTGAGGACCGCTCTTCTGTGTTTTAGAATATATGTCGACTAAAGAAGTGGTGTTCTTTTGAGCAGGACTGAGCTGCAGCTAGGAAGGCGCAAGTTGCATTACTCTGTTTTTTGTTATAGTATCTGTTGCACCGTTGTGTGTGTCTTGCCGCCATAAAAATGTTTAATCATAGGGCTGAGAGAAAGGCCCAAGTAACTGAAGTTTTCAAAGGAAAATGTGATGTTAGTCTTACAGATTATAATTTGGAGAATGCAATGTATAAAATGGAAAAGTTATTAACCAAAGAGAGCAAAATATGGTGGGAAGTGACATCCCTTGAGAAGTATTGTTCAGAAAATATGATTCCAAGGGGGCTACGTATTACGAAAGTCCCCTCTTTTGACAATGTATCTGAGGAATTTAGGGGCAATTGGCATAAAGTCTTGGATACTTGCTCTTTCTCCCTTATGGGTTTGATTATTAGAGAAAAGAGCAAAGATCTACGTGATTTGGAAAGTGAGATTGAAACATTAAAATCCCTTATAGATCCCTTCTCCAATATGGACGAATATAGGGGAATGGAAGATACAATAAGAAGAAAGGTGGAGAGAAATGAAAAGGAGATCAGAATGAAAAAATATAAAAAGTATCATAGGGATAAAAACGATTATGAAAAAGGTAATATTTATCCATCTAAACTAACTAAAGATCCCTTAGATAGAGAGGAGAAAGATAATATGGGAATAAGAGAAAGAAATAACAGAATACAACTGGATAGAAAAATGCAAGGAAGAAAAACTCCCGAAAGGACATTAAGAAGATCACCAAATAGAAAAAAAGTAATAGAAAGAAGGTTTCCATCCAATCATTTCTCTCCGTTACCACTCCCTCAAAGAAGACGATACAGGGATACTAATTTTGTGAGGAACCCAAATAGATATCAGAGATCAGAGCAGGATAATGATAACTGGAGATGGAAAAATAGGAGGGAGGATCAGGGAGATTTCCAAAGACACAATAGGTATGAGGCATTAGATACAGAGGATCATTTTTTAGGGAAACGAATGAATATGTCCCGCCAACAAACGTAGTAACCCATTATAAAAATAGAAGAAGAGGGAATAGGGGAGGTAAGAAAAATTGTCTCAATAAAAGACGAAGGTTAAAACTGAAGGTCAATACGGATACCCCAATACAAGAAGAGAAAGAGATAATAGGGATCATAGAAATAGATATGGAATCTAAAACTAAGATCTATAATTTAAGTAACTATCAATTAACCGAACATGAGATAAAGGTACTTGAAAAAGGCCTTAAGTTTGCCCCTTCAAATAAATGTGATAAATTTGATGTTTTTGTTGATATAGAAAAATTTATCAGAAGGTTAACATTAAAACGTTTTTCTGAGGAAGCCCCAGAAAAAGGAAATAATAGTGAGGATCTTGGGAAACTTAGGTTTAAAAGGAAATCAACCTTTTTCCCGCAACATAAAAAGGGGTGTTTTGTGGAAGCCTTTGAAAAATCTGTAAAGGAAGACCTGGAGTCTTTACAATTCAAGCCAAATAGGAAAAAGAATCTAAGTAGAGAAGAACAAGAAGCGGTAAAGTCACTCAGCACAAATAAAAATATTGTAGTGAAACCTGCGGATAAAGGGGGGAGTGTTGTTGTGATGAATATAGAAGACTATAATGAAGAGGTTATGAGACATCTATTAGATAAAGATACATACAAAAAATTGAGGAATAATCCAGGGATTACTATATCCAAAAAAATTGAGACATTCTTGGCACTATATACTGGTAAGGGAGTTTTGACAGAGGAAGAGAGGTTGTTTATGACTATTGAAAAACCATCTATCCCCGTAATATATATATTGCCTAAGATTCATAAATGTAAGACGAAGCCACTCGGTCGCCCAATTGTTGCAGGGACAAATTCATGTTTGTCAAATTTGTCCCTATATATAGATTCTCTATTACAACCACTGGTTAAATCGGTACCCTCTTATCTTAAGGATACGATTGATACGATCAATAAAGTTGATGAAATTCATTGGATGGAGGATTACATCCTAGTGACCGCTGACGTGGCTTCACTATATACTATTATTTGTCATGAAAAAGGTTTGGAAGCCACTGAAGTATTTTTGAGACGCAGTGATATGTCAGAAGATAAGATCCAATTTGTATTGGAGGGGATTTCTCTTATTTTACAGAATAATTTTTTCTGGTTTGATGACAATTTTTATTTACAGTTAACTGGAACTGCCATGGGCACCAGACTGGCACCGAGTTATGCCAACCTCTTTATGGCCCACTGGGAGGAGAAATCAGTGTGGAGTGGGCATGGTTTCGGTGCCAGTCTGGTGACATGGTATCGCTATATAGATGATATCTTGTTCGTTTGGAAGGGCGATAGATCATCCTTAAATCAGTTTTGTCAATATTTAAATAATAATCAGGATAATATTGTTTTGACCTTCAATATTAGTGAAATTCAGGTTGACTTTCTAGATTTGAGTATATATGTGGATAATAGTAATTTAAAAACAAAAAACTTCATCAAGCCTACTGATTGTAATTCTTTTATTGAATATAACAGCAATCACCACATAAACTGGCTCAAAAGCATTCCTATCAGTCAGTTCCAGAGGATAAGGAGGAACTGCACAGATATGGATACTTATCAAGAACAAGCAGTTATTTTGAGTAATCAATTTGTGGAGAAAGGATACAATAAAGACGCAGTGGAGAAAATAAGAGAGGAAGTATCTCTTCAGGATAGAACGCTGAGTTTAAAAAATAATAAAGGGAAGGATAGAAAAGTTACAAGTGGGACCATTCCGTTTATCACAGGCTTCAACAGTCAGCACAGACAGATAGAGGGCATTATAAGAAAACATTGGGGAGGGCTCAATCGAGATCCATTGTTAAAACCTTATGTCTCGGAATGTCCGAGATTTGTATACAGAAAAGCACGTAACCTAAAAAATAATATGGTTAAAAGTGCTTTAACTGTTCCTAAGATAACTACTAGGAACAAATCAAAGGGCTTCTACAGGTGTGGGATGTGCCAGATGTGCCGCACATGCGGAAGCAAAGAAAATAAAATTACAGAGTATAGATCTACACATACAGGCAATGTTTACCCAATAAAAGATTTCATTACGTGTAATACAAAAGATGTAGTGTACCTTCTTGAGTGTAAATGTAAAGCTCAATATGTGGGCCGCACATCACGTATGTTAAAAATAAGAATGTCTGAACATATACGTAATGTGAAGAAAGGTCTGGAGACACATAATGTATCTTTGCACTTTAAAAATGCTCATATTGTGACATTAAAAATATGGTTAGTTTCTGTGGTATAAAGGCAGTTAAATCCAATTGGAGAGTGGATAATAAGGAAGAAATCTTAGCCAGAGAAGAGATGAGGAGCATATACGAACTTAAAACATTGGTCCCAAGGGGCTTGAATGTGGAGTTCGAAACCAAATGGTTTTTATAAAGTGTTTTTTTTTTAATATGGTATCTTAATGGTATTATGGAGGATGTATTAGGTATAATTTATTAAATTTGTTTTACTTTTTCCCTTATTCCCTGTATGTTTATCTATATAACCGCCGTGTCAATGTTTGCGTTCCAACGAGCACGGCACTATTTCCTGGTTGCGTTTCACAGACAGGAAGTGATAACGCATGATTCCGGCTTATGAAGGTCGCCATGGTAACCATCGCGAGCGTGAGGACGTTGATTACCTCCGCTTATGGACAGCGCCGCGACGTGTCTTGATGACGTAATCCGGATATAGAATGAACGTCTCTATGACAACAAGAAACTGGATTACTTTGGCGGGAATCCCTGACGGGAAATGCCGTGTTTCGTTTGGAAGCAGCGATTTATGGGTAGATGAACATTGGGAATATATGGACTTTATCAACTATATGGAACGGATGATTCACTATATTTGCAGTTTAAAGTGTAACATTCCACGAATCCGGATCATAGTTTAACTTTGACCAATTAACTGTTTTTATATATAAAGGGGCATTTATAATTATGAAATTGGGGATATTTTTAGTTTGATTAATGTCTTTTTATGTAAGGATTTTATATGATATGTCAAGATATGGTAATTACAGATATATATGTGTATACACAATACTAAGGATAGGATTGGTGGGAATTTCCATGTGACCTGTACTGTAGGGTATAAAACCCCAGGTCAGTTTGTATGACTCTACACCCTGAGGAAGGAAAAGGATTTCCGAAACGCGTTGGTGTTGAGGTATTCCTGGAGACCGGCATTCCCTCTTATTTTATCTATTGGCTTTATTCCATCTTGGTCTGCATACCATCTAAATTTAAGGAAGACTGTAAGGTTCCCTTTTTGTTTTTCCCGGGAACATCGAGGTGAATTAGTCTGGCTCCTTATATTTTTTTGCATTCCTAGTGCCAATGGATATAGAGTGATACAAAATTGTATGCCCTCCAGGTTTTTCTGTCGTTCTTATATAATTTTTGTATTTTACCTACAAAATATTAAAGAATCTTTTTAACTATTTTTCATGAACTTGGTTTTAAGTAAATAAAAATCCTTTTTTACTATTTTGGATTTTACCCTGTGTATTTTTGAGACTTGGATGTGTCGTGAAGGTTATCCTGAGGAAAAAGAAACCTTTTGGTGCATATAGGGTCTTTTGACCCAGGTGAGTGTTGTTCCATAAGAGTACAGTTTATTATGAACAAGTGGAATATCGAGTAAAAAGATTTCTTTATTTCGCACGCATCTCACTGTTTTAACGGTTATCCTGAGGAAAAAGAAACCTTTTGGTGCATATAGGGTCTTTTGACCCAGGTGAGTGTTGTTCCATAAGAGTACAGTTTATTATGAACAAGTGGAATATTGAGTAAAAAGATACCTTTATGCGCACGCATCTCACTGTTTAACGGTGAGTAAGGGAGTCTATTCCAGAAAAGATCGAAGCTGACATTGATTATTGAATATTTTGGTGCCGTGATCTCTTCAGCCGTAGAGTGAGCCTGCTGAATCGTATTACAGATCCAGCGAGCAATAGTCTGCTTCGAAGCAGGTGCGCCAATCTTATTGGCCGCATACAGGACAAACAGAGCCTCTGTTTTCCTAATTCTAGCCGTCCTGGCTACATAAATCTTTAAGGCCCTGACTACGTCCAGGGATCTGGAATCCTCCAGGTCACTTGTAGCCACAGGCACAATAGGTTGATTCATATGGAACGAAGGAACCACTTTTGGCAAAAATTGCGGACGTGTCCTCAATTCAGCTCGATCCACATGAAAAATCAAGTAGGAGCTCTTGTGTGACAAAGCCGCCAATTCTGACACTCGCCTTGCTGATGCTAAGGCCACCAACATGACCACCTTCCAGGTAAGAAATTTCAACTCAACCTTGTTAAGCGGTTCAAACCAGTGTGATTTCAGGAACTGCAACACCATGTTCAGGTCCCATGGTGCCACTGGAGGCACAAAAGGGGGCTGGATGTGCAGCACTCCCTTTATAAACGTCTGGACTTCTGGAAGAGAAGCCAATTCCTTCTGAAAGAAAATCGAGAGGGCCGAAATCTGTACCTTAACAGAGCCTAATTTCAGGCCCATATCCACTCCTGTCTGTAGGAAGTGGAGAAGACGACCCAGATGAAAATCTTCCGTAGGTGCATTCTTGGTCTCCCACCAAGACACATACTTTCGCCAGATACGGTGATAATGTTTTACCGTCACCTCCTTCCTAGCCTTTATTAAGGTAGGGATGACCTCTTCCGGAATCCCCTTTTCCGCTAGGATTCGGCGTTCAACCGCCATGCCGTCAAACGTAACCGCGGTAAGTCTTGAAATACACAAGGCCCCTGCTGCAACAGGTCTTCCCTCAGAGGAAGAGGCCAGGGATCTCCTGTGAGCAGATCCGAGTACCAGGCCCTTCGAGGCCAGTCTGGGACAACGAGTATCATCTGTACTTTTCTTCGTCTTATGATCCTCAACACTTTTGTGATGAGAGGAAGAGGAGGAAACACGTAGACCGATTTGAACACCCACGGTGTTACCAGAGCGTCTACTGCTACTGCCTGAGGGTCCCGAGACCTGGCGCAATACCTCCGAAGTTTTTTGTTGAGGCGTGACGCCATCATGTCTATTTGAGGAGTTCCCCAAAGACGTGTTACGTCTGCAAAGACTTCTTGATGAAGACCCCACTCTCCTGGATGGAGATCGTGTCTGCTGAGAAAGTCTGCTTCCCAGTTGTCCACTCCCGGAATGAAGACAGCCGACAGAGCGCTTACGTGATTTTCCGCCCAGCGAAGAATCCTGGTGGCTTCCGCCATCTCGACTCTGCTTCTTGTCCAGCCTTGGCGGTTCACATGCGCCACTGCTGTGACATTGTCTGATTGAATCAGAACCGGTAGGTTTCGAAGAAAACTCTCCGCTTGTCGAAGGCCGTTGTAAATGGCCCTGAGTTCCAACACATTGATGTGTAGACTGGACTCCTGGTCTGATCAAAGACCCTGACAATTTTTTCCCTGTGTGACCACTCCCCATCCTCGGAGGCTCGCGTCCGTGGTAACCAGGATCCAATCCTGAACTCCGAACCTGCGACCCCCCAGGAGGTGAGCACTTTGCAACCATCACAGGATGGACACTCTGGTCCCTGGGGACAGAGTTATTTTCCGATGTAAGTGCAGATGAGACCCAGACCACTTGTCCAGAAGGTCCCATTGAAAAGTCCTTGCATGGAACCTTCCAAAGGGAATGGCCTTGTAGGCCGCCACCATTTTCCCCAGAACTCGAGTGCATTGGGGAACTGACACCCTTTTCAGTTTTAGCAGGTCTCTGACCATGTTCTGGATGTCTTGGGCTTTCTCTACTGGGAGGAAGACCTTCATTTGTTCCGTATCCAGTATCATACCTAGGAACGGTAATTGAGTTGTTGGAATCAACTGTGACTTCGGTAGATTTAGAATCCAACCGTGTTGCTGGAGCACTCTCAGAGAGAGCGCCACACTGCTCAGCAATTTCTCCCTTGATCTCGCCTTTATTAGGAGATCGTCCAAGTATGGGATAATTGTGACTCCATGCTTGCGCAGGACCACCATCATTTCCGCCATTATCTTGGTGAAAATCCTCGGGGCCGTGGAAAGTCCAAACGGCAACGTCTGAAATTGGTAATGACAATCCTGTACAGCGAATCTCAGGTATTCCTGATGGGGGGCATATATGGGGACATGAAGGTACGCATCCTTTATGTCCAGAGACACCATAAACTCCCCCTCCTCCATGTTGGCTATTATCGCTCTGAGAGATTCCATTTTGAATTTGAGTCTTTTTATGTACAGGTTTAGGGATTTCAGATTCAAAATAGGTCTGACCGAACCGTCCAGTTTCGGGACCACAAATAGGGTTGAATAGTAACCTCTTCCCTGCTGGTTCAGGGGAACCTTGATTATCACTTGCTGTATACACAGCGTTTGAATTGCAGCTAACACTACATCCCTTTCCGATGTGGCAGCTGGTAGGGCCGATTTGAAAAATCGGCTTGGGGGCACCTCCTTGAATTCCAATTTGTAACCCTGGGAAACTATTTCCAACACCCAGGGATTCAGGTCCAAACTGACCCAGCCTGACTGAAAAGTCGAAGACGTGCCCCCACCAGTGCGGACTCCCTCAGGGGAGCCCCAGCGTCATGCTATGGTTTTTGGAGCAGCCGGAGAGGACTTTTGTTCCTGGGCACCTGCCGAAGCAGGTGCTCTCTTGCCTCTGCCCTTTCCTCTGGCGAGGAAAGAGGATCCCCGACCTCTTTTGACTTGTGCGACCAAAAGGACTGCATCTGATAGGGTGTTACTTTCTTTTGCTGTTGGGGAATATATGGTAAAAAATTTGATTTACCTGCTGTAGCTGTGGAAACCAGGTCCGTCAGCCCATCCCCAAACAATACATCACCCTTATAGGGTAGTACTTCCATATGTTTCTTGGAATCCGCATCACCCGTCCATTGGCGAATTCATAAGGATCTTCTCGCTGAGACAGACATGACATTGGCCCTAGAAGCTAGCAATCCAATGTCCCTTTGAGCATCCCTCATAAATAAGACTGCGTCTTTAATATGAGCTCGAGTTAGGAATATAGTATCCTTATCCATATTATCAATTTGATCTGTCAGCTCATCTGTCCAAGCTGCAATTGCGCTACACACCCATGCCGACGCAATTGTCGGTCTTAGCACAGCACCCGTATGAGAATAAAATAAGAATTTACTTACCGATAATTCTATTTCTCGGAGTCCGTAGTGGATGCTGGGGTTCCTGAAAGGACCATGGGGAATAGCGGCTCCGCAGGAGACAGGGCACAAAAAAGTAAAGCTTTTACCAGATCAGGTGGTGTGCACTGGCTCCTCCCCCTATGACCCTCCTCCAGACTCCAGTTAGGTACTGTGCCCGGACGAGCGTACACAATAAGGGAGGCAATTTGAATCCCGGGTAAGACTCATACCAGCCACACCAATCACACCGTACAACTTGTGATCTAAACCCAGTTAACAGTATGATAACAGAAAGAGCCTCTTAAAGATGGCTCCTTAACAATATAACCCGAATTTGTTAACAATAACTATGTACAGTATTGCAGATAATCCGCACTTGGGATGGGCGCCCAGCATCCACTACGGACTCCGAGAAATAGAATTATCGGTAAGTAAATTCTTATTTTCTCTATCGTCCTAAGTGGATGCTGGGGTTCCTGAAAGGACCATGGGGATTATACCAAAGCTCCCAAACGGGCGGGAGAGTGCGGATGACTCTGCAGCACCGAATGAGAGAATTCCAAGTCCTCTTTTGCCAGGGTATCAAATTTGTAGAATTTTACAAACGTGTTTTCCCCCGACCACGTAGCTGCTCGGCAGAATTGTAATGCCGAGACCCCTCGGGCAGCCGCCCAAGATGAGCCCACCTTCCTTGTGGAATGGGCCTTAACAGATTTAGGCTGTGGCAGGCCTGCCACAGAATGAGCAAGTTGAATTGTGTTACAAATCCAACGAGCAATCGTCTGCTTAGAAGCAGGGGCACCCAACTTGTTGGGTGCATATAGTATCAACAGCGAGTCAGATTTTCTGACTTCAGCCGTCCTTGAAATGTATATTTTTAAGGCTCTGACAACGTCCAACAACTTGGAGTCCTCCAAGTCGCCAGTGGCCGCAGGCACCACAATAGGTTGGTTCAGGTGAAACGCTGATACCACCTTAGGGAGAAAATGCGGACGAGTCCTCAGTTCTGCCCTATCCGAATGGAAGATTAGATAAGGGCTTTTATAAGATAAAGCCGCCAATTCAGATACTCTCCTGGCGGAAGCCAGGGCCAGTAACATAGTCACTTTCCATGTGAGATATTTAAAATCCACCTTTTTCAATGGTTCAAACCAATGGGATTTGAGGAAATCTAAAACTACATTTAGATCCCACGGTGCCACCGGAGGCACCACAGGAGGCTGTATATGCAGTACTCCTTTAACAAAAGTCTGTACCTCAGGAACTGAGGCCAATTCTTTTTGGAAGAATATTGACAGGGCCGAAATTTGAACCTTAATAGATCTCAATTTGAGACCCCTAGACAATCCTGATTGTAGGAAATGTAGGAAACGACCCAGTTGAAATTCCTCCGTCGGAACACTCCGATCCTCGCACCACGCGACATATTTTCGCCAAATGCGGTGATAATGTTTCGCGGTGACTTCCTTCCTTGCCTTAATCAAGGTAGGAATGACTTCTTCTGGAATGCCTTTCCCTTTTAGGATCTGGCGTTCAACCGCCATGCCGTCAAACGCAGCCGCGGTAAGTCTTGAAAGAGACAGGGACCCTGTTGTAGCAGGTCCCTTCTCAGAAGTAGAGGGCACGGGTCGTCCGTGACCAACTCTTGAAGTTCCGGGTACCAAGTCCTTCTTGGCCAATCCGGAGCCACTAGTATTTCTTACTCCTCCTCACCGTATAATCTTCAATACCTTTGGTATGAGAGGCAGAGGAGGAAACACATATACTGATTTGTACACCCAAGGTGTTACCAGTGCGTCCACAGCTATTGCCTGTGGATCTCTTGACCTGGCGCAATACTTGTCCAGTTTCTTGTTGAGGCGAGACGCCATCATGTCTACCATTGGTCTTTCCCAACAGTTTATTAGCATGTGGAAGACTTCTGGATGAAGACCCCCCTCTCCCGGGTGTATATCGTGTCTGCTGAGGAAGTCTGCTTCCCAGTTGTCCACGCCCGGGAAGAACACTGCTGACAGTGCTATTACGTGATTCTCCGCCCAGCGAAGAATCTTGGCAGCTTCTGCCATTGCACTCCTGCTTCTTGTGCCGCCCTGTCTGTTTACATGGGCGACCGCCGTGATGTTGTCCGACTGAATCAACACCGGTTTTCCTTGCAGGAGTGGTTCCGCCTGGCTTAGAGCATTTTAGATTGCTCTTAGTACCAGAATGTTTATGTGAATAGACTTTTCCAGGTTCGTCCATACCCCCTGGAAGTTTCTTCCTTGTGTGACTGCTCCCCAACCTCTCAGGCTGGCGTCCGTGGTCACCAGGATCAAATCCTGTATGCCGAATCTGCGGCCCTCCAATAGATGAGCCTTTTGCAACCACCACAGAAGATATACCCTTGTCCTTGGCGACAGGGTTATTCGCAGGTGCATCTGAGGATGCGACCCTGACCATTTGTCCAACAGATCCCTTTGGAAAATTCTTGCATGGAATCTGCCGAATGGAATTGCTTCGTAAAAAGCCACCATTTTTCCCAGGACTCTTGTGCATTGATGTACAGACACCTTTCCTGGTTTTAGGAGGTTCCTGACAGGTCGGATAACTCCTTGGCTTTTTCCTCGGGAAGAAAAACCTTTTTCTGAACCGTGTCCAGAATCATCCCTAGGAACAGCAGACGTATCGTCGGAAAACAGCTGCGATTCTTGGAATATTTAGAATCCAGTCGTGCCGTCGAAGAACTACTTTAGATAGTGCTCTTCCGACCTCCAACTGTTCTCTGGAACTTGCCCTTTTTAGGTCGTGCAAGTAAGGGATAATTTAGATGCCTTTTTTCTTTGAAGAAACATCTTTTCGGCCATTACCTTGGTAAAAAGGCCCGGGGTGCCGTGGATAATTCAAACGGCATCGTCTGAAACTGATATTGACAGTTCTGTACCACGAACCAGAGGTACCCTTGATGAGAAGGACAAATTTTGGACATGGAGGTAATCCTTGATGTCCAGGGACACCATATAGTCCCCTTTTTTCCGGTTCGCTATCACTGCTCTGAGTGACTTTATCTCGATTTGAACCTTTTATGTAAGTGTTCAAAACATTTTAGATTTAGACTATGTGTCACCAAGCCGTCTGGCTTCAGTACCACAATATAGTGTGGAAAAATAATACCCTTTTCCTTGTCGTAGGAGGGGTACTTTGATTATCACCTGCTGGATATACAGCTTGTGAATTGTTTCCAATGCTGCCTCCCTGTCGGAGGGAGCCGTTGGTAAAGCAGACTTCAGGAAGCTGCGAGGAGAAGATGTCTCGACTCTCCAATCTTTACCCCTGGGATAATACTCGTACGATCTAGGGGTCAACTTGCGAGTGATCCCACTGCGCCCTGAGACTCTTGAGACTACCCCCCCACCTTGAGTCCGCTTGCACGGCCCCAGCGTCATGCTGAGGACTTGGCAGACGCGGTGGAGGGCTTCTTTTCCTGGGAAAGGGCTGCCTGCTGCAGTCTACTTCCCTTACCTCTATGTCTGGGCAGATATGACTGGCCTTTTGCCTGCATGCCCTCATGGGAAAGGAAAGATTGAGGCTGAAAAGACGGTGTCTTTTTTAGCTGAGATGTAACTTGGGGTAAAAAAGGTTGGATTTCCCAGCTGTTGCTGTGGTCCCCAGGTCCGATGGACCGACCCCCAAATAACTCCTTCCCTTTATACAGCAATACTTCCATCTGCCGTATGGGATCTGTATCACCTGACCACTGTCGTGTCCCTGACATCTTCTGGGAGATATGGACAACGCACTTATCTTGATGCCAGAGAGCAAATATCCCTCTGTGCATCTCACATACATATATATAGAATGCATCCTATTAAATGCTCTACATGAATAAAATATTTTCAGTCAGGGAATCCGACCAAGCCAACCCAGCACTGCATCTCCAGGCTGATGGCGATCGCTGGTCGCAGTATAACCACCGTATGTGTGTATATACTTTTTAGGATATTTTTCCAGCTTCCTATCAGCTGGCTCCTTGAGGGCGGCCGTATCTGGAGACGGTAACGCCACTTGATAAGCGTGTGAGCGCCTTATCACCCTAAGGGGTGTTCATTTTATTTTATCTGATTCAGGAAAAACTACAGGTAGTTTTTTCACTCCCACATAATACCCTTTCTTGTGGTACTTGTAGTATCAGACACACGTAACACCTCCTTCATTGCCCTTAACGTGTGGCCCTAATGAGAAATACGTTTGTTTATTCACCGTCGACACTGTATTCAGTGTCCGTGTCTGTGTCTGTGTCGACCGACTGAGGTAAATGGGCGTTTTTAAAACCCCTGACGGTGTTTCTGAGACGCCTGGACCGGTCCTAATAGATTGTCGGCCGTCTCATGTCGTCAACCGACCTTGCAGCGTGTTGACATTCTCACGTAATTCTCTAAATAAGCCATCCATTCCGGTGTCGACTCCCTAGAGAGTGACATCACCATTACAGGCAATTTCTCCGCCTCCTCACCAACATCGTCCTCATACATGTCGACACACACGTACCGACACACAGCACACACACCGGGAATGCTCTGACAGAGGACAGGACCCACTAGCCCTTTGGGGAGACAGAGGGAGAGTCTGCCAGCACACACCAAAAACGCTATAATTATATAGGGACAACCTTATATAAGTGTTTCTCCCTTATAGCATCTTTTATATATATACAATATCGCCAAAATCAGTGCCCCCCCTCTCTGTTTTAACCCTGTTTCTGTAGTGCAGTGCAGGGGAGAGCCTGGGAGCCTTCTCTCCAGCTTTTCTGTGAGAGAAAATGGCGCTGTGTGCTGAGGAGATAGGCCCCGCCCCTTTTTCGGCGGCCTCGTCTCCCGCTATTTTTGAAGTTAGGCAGGGGTTAAATATCTCCATATAGCCTCTGTGGGCTATATGTGAGGTATTTTTTGCCTCTAATAAGGTTTTTATTTGCCTCTCAGAGCGCCCCCCCCAGCGCTCTGCACCCTCAGTGACTGTTGTGTGAAGTGTGCTGAGAGGAAAATGGCGCACAGCTGCAGTGCTGTGCGCTACCTTTATGAAGACTCAGGAGTCTTCAGCCGCCGATTTTGGACCTCTTCTCTCTTCAGCGTCTGCAAGGGGGCCGGCGGCGCGGCTCCGGTGACCATCCAGGCTGTACCTGTGATCGTCCCTCTGGAGCTAGTGTCCAGTAGCCAAGCAGCAAATCCACTCTGCACGCAGGTGAGTTCACTACTTCTCCCCTAAGTCCCTCGTTGCAGTGATCCTGTTGCCAGCAGGACTCACTGTAAAGTAAAAAACCTAAGCTAAACTTTCTCTAAGCAGCTCTTTAGGAGAGCCACCTAGATTGCACCCTTCTCGTTCGGGCACAAAATCTAACTGGAGTCTGGAGGAGGGTCATAGGGGGAGGAGCCAGTGCACACCACCTGATCTGGTAAAAGCTTTACTTTTTTGTGCCCTGTCTCCTGCGGAGCCGCTATTCCCCATGGTCCTTTCAGGAACCCCAGCATCCACTTAGGACGATAGAGAAATACACTTTAATGTAGTTTCTTGCCTGCGATCTGCAGGGTCCTTAAGGGCCGCTGTGTCAGGTGACGGTAGCGCCACTTTCTTTGACAAGCGCGTCAGGGCCTTGTCCACAGTGGGGGATGATTCCCAAATCTCCCTGTCCTGTTTAGGGAAAGGGTATGCCATATAAATTCTTTTGGGGATCTGCGGTCTCTTATACGGAGTCTCCCAAGCCTTTCCAAAGAATTCATTTAATTCATGAGATGTGGGAAAATTAATAATCTGTTTCTTTTCCTTAAACATGTGTACCCTTGTGTCGGGGACCGAGGGTTCATCCACAATATGCAACACATCCCTTATTGCCACAATCATACACTGAATGGTTTTAGTCACCCTAGGGTGCAATTTTACTTCGTCATAGTCGACACTGGAATCAGAATCCGTGTCGGTAGTAGTGTATTGTGTTAAGGGACGCTTTTGAGACCCCGACGGGCCCTGTGAGTCGGTCCAATCCTCGGATTGACCCCCTGATGTCCCCCCTAATTCAGCCTTATCAAGCCTTTTATGTAAAGATGCCACACTTGCATTCAACATATGCCACATGTCCATCCAATCCGGAGTCGGCACAACCGATGGGGACACACCACTCATTTGCTCCACCTCCTCCTTGGAGAAGCCTTCCGCCTCAGACATGTCGACACACACGTACCGACAGTGACACCCCACACACACAGGGATTAACCTATAAGGGGACAAAACCCCAACCAGGCCCAAAGGAGGGACAGGGAGAGAGTATGCCAGCACACACCAGCGCTTAAAAACACTGGAAAAATTATGACCAGATAGCGCTTTTCTATATATAATATACCAATTCCCACTCACTGCGTCGCTAATGTGCCCCCCTCTCTTTTTTCCAGCCTGTGAAGTTCAGCAGGGGAGAGACCAGGGAGCTAGCGTTTTCCTCATGCAGCTTCTGTGGAGAAAATGGCGCTGGTTAGTGCTGAGGATCAAACCCCCCCGCGCGCGCCGCCGCCGTGCACTGCACCCTGCAGTGCCTGTGTATGTGTGGGCAACATGGCGCGCTGCGCTCCCGCCAGCTGCGCGGTACCTTTAGCCGTCACTTTCTTGATTGAAGATCTGTCTTCTAACACTCACCTGTCTTCTGACTTCTGGCTCTGTGAGGGGGGTGACGGCGTGCTGTGGGAGTGAGCATCTAGGCACGGCTAGCGTTCAGTTCCCTTCAGGAGCTAATGGTGTCCTATCAGCCAGAAGCAGAGCCATGAAACTCTTTAGGAAGTTGGTTCCTACTTCTGCCCCCTCAGTCCCAAGAAGCAGGGAAACTGTAGCCAGCAGTTCTCCCTGAAAATAAAAAACCTAACATAAGTCTTTTCAGAGAAACTTAGTAGAGCTCCCCTGGAGTGCATCCAGTCTGCCTGGGCACATTTCTAAAACTGAGGTCTAGAGGAGGGGCATAGAGGGAGGAGCCAGTTCACACCCTTGAAACGTCTATTCCCCATGGTCATGAAATGGACCCCAGCATCCTCTAGGACGTATGAGAAAGGGGCATTAAGGTAATAGTTGGTGGCGTGGATGATGAAAGTAGTATCCTGCCGTCCTTGCTCCGCCCCCTGACGTCACATGTCCCTTAGCCCGCTAGGAATTTAGGTAGATGTTAGATTCCTAGGATTTAGCATCTACCTAAGCGGCTGCCAGACAGTCCCCATGGTAACGGGAGCGCGGTGAAGATGACGTCACTAGCTGCGGCCGGCGCACTGCGTCTCTTGGAGTTGTAGTCTAGATCATGATGAGCAATCCGGCAGTGTTCTGAAGACCGAACTACAATTCCCGGCGAGCACCGCGGCCGGAGGGTGACTGCCATATGTATTGTCCGGGCGAGCCCGGGAGAGTTGAATTTAGCTGCCGATAGTTGGAGATGAAGACCGTCACCCGCTGAGCGCCATGGTGGGTGCAAGAGTTGTCAGTTTGGGGGACGTGTGCGCGTCAGAGTTGTCAGTTTTGGGGGGAGGCGTGTGTGTGTGGGTCAGAGTTGTCAGTTTGGGGGGAGGCGTGTGTGTGTGGGTCAGAGTTGTCAGTTTGGGGGGAGGCGTGTGTGTGTGGGTCAGAGTTGTCAGTTTGGGGGGAGGCGTGTGTGTGTCAGAGATGTCAGTTTGGGGGGTGAGAGGCATGTGTGCGTCAGATTATCCGTTTGGGTGTGTGTGTGTGCCGCAGAGGTTTGTCGGGGGGGGGGGGGGGGGAGCGGCTGCGTTGTCAGATTGGGGGTGGATGTGTGTGCCCCAGAGGTGTCAGTTTGGGGGGTGCTTGTGTGCCACAGAGTTTTGTCAATTTGTTGGGGGGTGGGTGTTTGCGCGTCGGATTTCCAGTTGGGACTGAGGGATGTGTGAGTGGAAGTTAAGGTGGACTTGTGCTGCTAAGAACATTTGTTTAGCCCACCGTGACAGAAGCCATCTCTCTTTGGGGGTCATTCCGAGTGGTTCGCTAGCAGATTTCGGTCGCAGCACAGCGATCAGTCAAATTAAATTTTTAACTTCTGCTCATGCAGCGCAATGCGCACGCGTGGCGTACTATTACAGCAAACGATGTGGTTTCACACAAGGTCTAGCGAAGCTTTTTAGTCGCACTGCTGGCCGCAGAGTGACTGACAGGAAGAGGGCGTTTCTGGGTGCCAACTGACCGTTTTCAGGGAGTGAGCGGAAAAACGCTGGCGTGGCTGGCCGAACGCAGGACGTGTTCATTACGTCAACACAGGAACAGAATAGTCTGAAGTGATCGCAAGCGCTGAGGTCTGGAGCTACTCTGAAACTGCACAAATTATTTTGTAGCCGCTCTGCAATCCTTTCGTTCGCACTTCTGCTAAGCTAAAATACACTCCCAGAGGGCGGCGGCTTAGCGTTTGCACGGCTGCTAAAAGCAGCTAGCGAGCGAACAACTCTGAATGACCACCTTTGTGCAGCTAGAACACCAGTGTTACTAACGCATCATGGAGTACTCATTAGTACATAGCTCGCCACGCTGCAGCGAGACATTGTTCAAGTAGTTCCAATAGCTTTTCTGTCTTTTCAGAGGAGGAGTTTAGCTCCCAGTCAGCTGGCGAAGAAGAAGCAGGGCAGCTCGTCTGAAGATGAGGACTGGCATGAAGATACCGTGAGTAATTGACTGCTGTGTATAATGGAGATTTATTATGTACTAAACTTAAGGGCCTTACACACTATGCGATCCGCCAGACGGCGGATACGGCCAACGGGTGACAGGTTTCTTCACTCCCCTGTCACCCGGCTCCATAGCAGTGCAGGCAAATATGGACGAGATCGTCCATATTGGCCTGCATGCACAGGCGACGGGGCACCAGTGATGAACGAGCGCGGGGCCGTGCATCGTTCATCGCTGGTGCCTCCACACTGAAAGATATGAACGGTATCTCGTTCATTAATGAAAGAGATCGTTCATATCTTTCAGTAATATCGCCCAGTGTGTAGGACCTGTTAATTTCCTCACTGGTGGTCATGTGAATTAATATATATTGAAGGTATAAATATAATCTACAGTTTGATAACCATTTGAAATCTTTTCTAGAATCGGAAAAGAAAGCGATGCAGCATCGATAAGGAGAGTAGGGACAGCTGGATGTCACCATTTCGGAAGCCTCTCGTTCAGCTGACGAACAGACCGGTGTGCCTTGACAGCAGACAACATGTATGTTTGTGTGGTCATCCCGTGCTAAGTTATATCACAGAAGTTCGGTGTATTACTCAGTACTGCTACGTGATGCTGTGTCTCGGTGCTAGGACATATGCACATTATCTAATGATTGCTTTTGAGGTGCCAGTGTTTTTCTGGGTACAGTCTGCAGATTAACACCATCTGGGTAGTTGGGGGGTACCTGCCCATTTGTAATGTGCTATTTACACCCAGTACCGGTGTAAATGTTCCTATGCAAGTATTTATTACCCTTTGATGGTGCTGATCAGATCTCCACACAGCCGCCTGGTGTGATATAATAACAGTGGATTCAAGTATCGCAATTCTCAAGCTTTGGGATAAATTGAATGAATGGACCGCTTGAAACTGGGGTATCACTGCACTTCACAATTTTGCCGTAGGTCATAATGAAGCATCACAAAGTTCCTTGCAGTCATCTATACATTTCACCGGTAATAAGAGAGATGCTGGTTACAGTACACTCCCCTTTAAGGGGGCAATTGAATTGTTTTCCCCTGCAGCTACCACTAGGGCGTACAAGAAGGAGCAATTAAATTGTTGTACCGTTTAGATGCCCATTAGCCAAGGTGGTGACATTTGTTCTCGCAGCCTCCTAAGGAGCGAAAAGAAATGTACGTTAAGTCTGCACTTTGGTGTTTGGACGCCCAAACCAGACCTTTAGATGAGTTTAGCTGCTTTACATGGCTAAACAGTCTGTTTGGGCGCAATATGCATGGACTCCCAAAAACAATTAAATGCTGACACTTGTTTGGGCGTCTGCAGTCCCTCTTATATGGGAAAAAATAGATGGGCAAAACGTTCTCTCTTTTTTTTTCTTTTTCTTTTTTTTTTCTTTCATTTACAAGCAGAGCTGACAGCAGTATTTACCGACATCACTGTCAGTTATGTGAGTTACCATGTTCAAGGAACTCGGTCAGGCGAAATAAAGGGAGTGCACTCAACATCTTTCGTTCTTCCAGCAGTGAGATGGGTTCATGGGCAACAGCTAACAGCTTGCATTATCATTTCTAAGTGGGAAATGTAACGGCCTGAAGCAGGAAGTGCGACTTTGTGAGTTCTCTCTCTCTCTTTTTTATTTTTTAAGCAATAATCATTTGTTTTTGCCGTGTAAATGATTGGCGCTTTAACAAAACGAGAGAACACACACAAAGTCTCGCAGTTCTGAATCTTGCAGGCCATTACATTTCCCCTAACAGTTGTTTAAGCACAGAAGAAAATATTTGCTTTGTACAGTTATTTCCTATTCAAACTCTATGACACCTTAGTCTGCCGAGTAAAGACCGAAAAAAGAAACACCTCCCAGAATATATATAGTGTGGCTCATCCTACACCCCTGGGAGGTGTATAATTGGCTCCAGAAGACATATTGGCGGTCATTCCAAGTTGATCGCTCACTGACGTTTTTTGCAGCGCAGCGAACAGGTTACTGCTGTGCATGCGTATGCACCGCAATGGCAGGTGCGTCGTACAGGTACAATGCGGTTCGTTGCTGGGCGATGGATTTAACGAAGAATCCATTCGCACAGCCGATCGCAAGGAGATTGACAGGAAGAGGGCGTTTATGGGTATCAACTGACCGTTTTCAGGGAGTGTTTGGAAAAATGCAGGCGCGTCCAAGCGTTTGCTGGGCGGGTGTCTGACGTCAATTCCGGGACCAAAAAGACTGAAGTGATCGCAAGGGCTGAGTAAGTCCAGAGCTACTCAGAAACTGCAAAAAACTTTTTCGTCCCGCTCGGCTGCACAGGCGTTCGCACACTTGCAGAGCGAAAATACACTCCCCCGTGGGCGGCGACTATGCGTTTGCACGGCTGCTAAAAGTAGCTAGCGAGCGATCAACTCGGAATGACCCCCATAGTGTGACTGCTCATGCACTCCCGGAAGGTGTATAGTGTGGCTCGCAAGGTATATAATGTAGCTCCTATTACACCCCTGGAAGGGATATAGTGTGGCTCCTCCTAGGCGTTATATATAATCTCAACTAGTCAGATGCTACATGTAATAAAAATTTAATTGTTTTATGATCAATTTGAAATAGTTATGTCCTTTTTTTGGCTCATTTGTGACCATTTGGTACAATTTATGTTATATTTATGCACCTTATCTTATGTCACTAAATTTCTTAAATGTCTTGTTTAGGAGGCGTTTATCCGTAGTATATTATCAAGGCCGTTCAAGGTGCCGATTCCTAACTACAAAGGTGACAATGCAAATGTACAAGTCTTATATTGATCCCACATGTTCTTGAATAAGATAGGCAGCGACATAGAGTTAGACTTATTATTGGCAGATATCACTTAGTTTACTCCCTCCTCTCTTTGCTGATTAGTTGCCAGAGTTTAGACCAGGGAGAAAACTTCGTTTTCAGGCTGCCATAGGCTAATATGCCAACAGTACATGGGAGGAGAATGACTGCAGACTAGATTGAGTAAAATGACAACTACATGCGTTATTTTGTTTACCATGCAGCAGTTGAGGCTTAACATTGGTTGGCACTAATGCGGCACAGGTTGACTCAACCCCCTTCTAGAAAATACATTCCCTATATTTGAGAGCACTTCCCTTCAATGCCATGCACTGTGTACGGCCTAGGTGAGGATCCAGGTCTCCTAACATTTGGTGCTGCGTAATAACATGGCTTATCTTGAATGGGTGTTTACCACCCATTCAAGGTTATCACTAATTCCTAGATGATTTAATGAGATCTCGGGAGCAGGGACCTCGCATCTCCTGTCCTTTTGCTTGTTGTCACCAGGTCCAGTTGTACACCCGTAGGTTTTTATCAGTCCTGTACTTGGCTGTGCTTGCTCTGTTAATTTTTCAGTATTCGTGGTTTGAAGCTCCTCGAATGTTCTATGTTTTGTTGTTGGATCGCATCGATTTATGTGCTGTTATATGTTCCCTGATGATGGGTGTTGCGGTATTTTGTGGTACATTATAATTTCATTATTTCTTACAGAGCGTTCTGTTCTCTTGTGTTTTTGTTTCAGGAGGAATGGGCCTGCGGATGCTGGGTATTAAGAAAGCAGGGGTACGCAGAGCGCTCCATGATCCCTATGAAGATGGAGCACTAGTACTCTACGAACCCCCGATCCTGAGTGCGCATGACCAACTTAAACTAGACAAGTAAGGTCCTGTGTCCTGTCAACCACACACCTTGTAATATTGTACCTGACATAACCGGAGTTAATGCCTTGAAAAAACATGGTGAACATCCATTCAAGATTAGCCATGTAATTATGCTGCACCGAAGTGCAAGATGGGTACCTGATTAGCCCATCATCTGACTACGGGCCTGACTCAGAATTGTACGGTATTGCACAGCCGCAGGGAAGCCACTGTGCAATATCGTACAACTAATATGCTGATTCTGCAGGAGGCGTCTACCGTATGAGTGCTGCGTCCAAGGATGCAACATTGCATCACCATCATGACCATCCGCTATGATGGTAGCAGCCCTCGTCTACTTTTGCATAAGCCGAAGCTTACTCAGACTGGCCTTTGTAACTAGTCAGCCCGGTCTAGGAAGTCTGCATCTGACGCTCGGATTTGGATGTAAAGCATCTGTTTTGCTTACAAATCTGAATTAGGCCCTATATTCAGAGGAGCAGTGAGCGGCTGGACTGGCACATATGGGGCCAGCCATAGAGCTCAATCTGTCCTGCTCAGTTTCAACCTTACTTAGTGATATTTTCAATGTGTGTCTTATCTGATTTAAACAAGCCTTTGTCTCTTCCTCTGTCCGTCTGCATAACATTGTGTTATTCGCCTGTTGCTACCAGTGCTGCTATATGTATTATATTATGTTATGTATTATATTATGTATTATATGTATATGCAGTATCGTTCAGGTGTTCTACTGTCAGTAACTCTGTGTTTATGTAGAGAGAAGTTG
Source organism: Pseudophryne corroboree (assembly GCF_028390025.1). Taxonomy (NCBI): domain Eukaryota; kingdom Metazoa; phylum Chordata; class Amphibia; order Anura; family Myobatrachidae; genus Pseudophryne; species Pseudophryne corroboree. The sequence continues at coordinate 70,712,902 of NC_086452.1, read as the reverse complement.
CCCGTCCATGTTGTGGTGGATCCTGTCCTGGGAAATGTTCTCAGGCCTCATCAGAGAGAGGTAATAATCACTATTCTTCCTAGAAATCAGCATTTATTTGTACGTTAGTAGAAAACTCAGTCGGACAGTCTGAATGCAAACATACATAAAAAAACAAGTACATAAGAGGTTGATGAAGGCACTGCCGGGCATGAGGTTGATGAAGGAGCTGCCAGGCGTGAGGCCGAGGGTAAAGAGGTCCCTGCTCTGCTTGTGACAGCTTACAGCCGTTAAATATCTAGTCCTGCACTGTGAGACTGCAGCAGCTCCTGTTCTGAGATTCGTGTGATACCATCACTTGGCATTCTAAACGTCATTACTAATAAATATATATCACACACTTATTCCACACCAAGAACAAGGCTGTTTCTAATATCTGCTGTACTGCCGTCTCTTCAGCTGCTGGATCCATTGAGCCCAACAGTCAGTGTCACATGTCCACCATCCCATACCCCAGATTCTTAAAATGTGATTGGCCCTACACACTTGCCAGTGTGTATGAGCGATACGAACGATCTTGTTCACTAATGAACGATACAGCTTTCATATCGCTCAGTGTGTATGCACCAACGATGAACGATGCTCGTTCCCGCGGTCGTTCATCGTTGGTTTTCCCTCGTTTAGCATAGCAACCCAATTTGGACGATGGTCGTTAATCGTTGAAAACGTACATCATACAAATCAGAAATTGGCAAGTGTGTAGGGCGCATTTGTATACATTATTGATAGTAGATGTGCTGTCTTTATATTGTGACATTTGACCAAATGATTGATCTATCAGAAATGGAAGCTTTAGTAGTGCTAAAAGTATTAAAAAAAAAAAAACCTTTCATGGTGACCAAATTGTGTCCCTAAGAGTCCTTCTGAGGTGTTTTCAAGCTCATAACATTGATTTAATTTTCAACTCGGTGGCAGCCATTCATGAATGGGTGATCACCTTGGTCAACTGATTAGAGAGAGAAAAAAACCCAGTTCTGAATGTATCTAGTGCGAGTCCTCCTTCGCCTCTGTCTTCTTCCCTCTCTCAGCTGAGTAAGGTGTGTATAAAGTGTACTGTTTCTTGTGCTCCAAGTGCAATCCACCCTATTCTCAGTGAGTCCTGGTGGAGCAGCATCAGGAATACAAGCAGGGAACATGCAGTGCTCTGCTGCGGCAGCTGGCACTTCCAGTAGCAAACACTGCTCTGGGGATTCACCCTCTTCTTGTTGAGTGTGGTTCCTATATGACATTGGGGGCCATTCCGAGAAGATCGTAGCTGTGCTAAATTTAGCCCAGCTACGATCTTCTTCCCTGACATACAGGGGGACGCCCAGCACAGGGCTATCCCGCCCCGCATATCCGCCCCCCCCCCCCCCCACAGAAGTGCAAAGGCATCGCACAGCGGCGAAGCCTTTGCACTTCAAAAGTAGCTCCCGACCAGCGCAGCTTTAGCGTGCTGGCCGGGAGCTACTCATCGCTCCCCGGCCCGCAGCGGCTGTGTGTGACGTCATGCAGCCACTGCAGCCCGCCCCCCGTTCGGTCCGGCCACGCCTGCGTTGGCCGGACCACGCCCACGAAATGGTGGCTGAACGCCGCCGTTCCGCCCCCCCTACCCAGCGACAGCCTCTGCCTGTCTGGCATGCGCAGTTCTGACCGGATCGCACCGCTGCGATAAACTGCAGCGTGCGATCGGGTCAGAATGACCCCCATTGCCCCTCAGGAAACCTTGTGTACACGCATTACTCTTAGCCAAGGAACACAGCACCAAAAGGATTCTTGTACCATGGATCCTGAGCCCACCCTCAGAAAGCAAAGAGAAGCTTCCCTACATAAGATCCTTCTTAGGGGTGTTTCATTATTTGGGATTTTGGAATAATTTTAGACATTGATTAGTTAGTAACATCTCACTTCTTCTCTGTACTCTAGTAGAGAATGCTGAATGGAGGAAATCTCATTGTAGGGTTTTCAGCAGCATGTCATAAACCTTTAGGTGTCCAGTCATTATGTCTAAAATGTATCTTTAGCTTCCTCCCCCGACCCCCCCCCCCCCCCCCCATAAAAAAAAAAAAATCCCCAAGTAACCCTCCTTAGCAAAAGAAACCTTATTTTCTGGGTAGTGACATCAACGTGGAATACATTTGTAACTAAGGAGGATTAATATACTGTAACATACAAAGGCAGAAGAGACCCAGATCAATAAATGAATTTATTCATGAAGTGGTAAACGGTTTTCCTAAACACATGAACAAAACCACAGGGATACATGATGCCCCATCCCCAGGTTATCTGAAACATCCACTCGTTAGTGATCCGTAGAGAATACGCAGACTGTTTATAGTATGACAAGCTCGTTATCAAATGAATGAAAAATCGGGACACATGGACAACCATGATCTCTCACGAGAATTAGCCGTATGTTTCCCTTTCTAGATGAAGAAGCTTCTAAGTGTTGCTCAGGGCTTATAATGCAGCTATAACTTGTCTGCAAGGATATCCAATGCATTAGTACATGGGTCTTCAACCTGCAGCCCTCCAGATGCTGTGGAACTACATATCCCAGCATGCCCTGCCTCCGTTATAGACCCATGCCTTAGAATATAGAGATCTAAAGAATCAAAAAAACTCTTCTTTAAGAAATCTTAGTACTTAAGTCAGTATGACTAGTCCCCAGTAACCAGTGCATTTTGGGCTCTTCATAAAGGTTTGCAAGAAAAAAAAGAAACAATCTATAAATAAAAAAATTTGATAAGTGAGCAAAAAATGAATTTGCTTTCTATGTGAAGATGCTCAGGATTTTCTCTCTCAAAAGTAGGTCTAGCCACCAGGAGAGCCCTGTGGTTCCCACCATTAGTTACTCTCTCACAATGAAAGAATCATTTAATTACTCTTCTAGTTGTTTAAAGCCCAGTACCCACGGGCCTATGCAGGAGAGATGTGTGCTGAGCGAACCGCTCAGCACACATCTCTCCTGCCGCTCAGCACAGCGCGATCTGTGGTGAGCGTGCGGGGGGAGACGGGGGGGCCGCTCATTTCACCCAGCGTCTCCCCAGGGCTAGTGGGGTCCTGTCCTCTATCAGAGCATTCCCTGTGTGTGTGCTGTGTGTCGGTACGTTGTGTCGACATGTATGAGGAGGAAAATGGTATGGAGGCGGAGCAATTGCCTGTAATAGTGATGTCACCCCCTAGGGAGTCGACACCTGACTGGATGGTCTTATGGAAGGAATTACGTGATAGCGTCAGCACTTTACAAAAGACTGTTGACGACATGAGACAGCCGGCAAATCAGTTATTACCTGTACAGGCGTCTCAAACACCGTCGGGGGCTCTAAAGCGCCCGTTACCTCAGATGGTCGACACAGACCCAGACACGGACACTGACTCCAGTGTCGACGGTGAGGAAACAAACGTATTTTCCAGTAGGGCCACACGTTACATGATCACGGCAATGAAGGAGGTTTTGAACATTTCTGATACTACAAGTACCACAAAAAAGGGTATTATGTGGGGTGTGAAAAAACTACCCGTAGTTTTTCCTGAATCAGATGAATTAAATAAGGCGCTCACACGCTTATCAAAACAAGTGGCGTTACCGTCTCCTGATACGGCCGCCCTCAAGGAACCAGCTGATAGGAAGCTGGAAAATATCCTTAAAAGTATATACACACATACTGGTATTATACTGCGACCAGCAATCGCCTCAGCCTGGATGTGCAGTGCTGGGGTGGCTTGGTCGGATTCCCTGACTGAAAATATTGATACCCTGGACAGGGACAGTATATTATTGACTATAGAGCATTTAAAGGATGCATTTCTATATATGCGAGATGCACAGAGAGATATTTGCACTCTGGCATCAAGAGTAAGTGCGCTGTCCATTTCTGCCAGAAGAGGGTTATGGACGCGACAGTGGTCAGGTGATGCGGATTCCAAACGGCATATGGAAGTATTGCCGTATAAAGGGGAGGAGTTATTTGGGGTTGGTCTATCGGACCTGGTGGCCACGGCAACGGCTGGGAAATCCACCTTTTTACCCCAGGTCACCTCTCAGCAGAAAAAGACACCGTCTTTTCATGCTCAGTCCTTTCGTCCCCATAAGGGCAAGCGGGCAAAAGGCCACTCATATCTGCCCCGGGGCAGAGGAAGGGGAAAAAGACTGCAGCAGGCAGCCTCTTCCCAGGAACAGAAGCCCTCCCCCGTTTCTGCCAAGTCCTCAGCATGACGCTGGGGCCTTACAAGCGGACTCAGGCACGGTGGGGGCCCGTCTCAAGAATTTCAGCGCGCAGTGGGCTCACTCGCAAGTGGACCCCTGGATCCTGCAGGTAGTATCTCAGGGGTACAAATTGGAATTCGAGACGTCTCCCCCTCGCCGGTTCCTGAAGTCTGCTTTACCAACGTCTCCCTCCGACAGGGAGGCGGTATTGGAAGCCATTCACAAGCTGTATTCCCAGCAGGTGATAATCAAGGTACCCCTCCTACAACAGGGAAAGGGGTATTATTCCACGCTGTTTGTGGTACCGAAGCCGGACGGCTCGGTGAGACCTATTTTAAATCTGAAATTCTTGAACACTTACATACAAAGGTTCAAATTCAAGATGGAGTCACTCAGAGCAGTGATAGCGAACCTGGAAGAAGGGGACTATATGGTGTCTCTGGACATCAAGGATGCTTACCTCCATGTCCCAATTTGCCCTTCTCACCAAGGGTACCTCAGGTTCGTGGTACAGAACTGTCATTATCAGTTTCAGACGCTGCCGTTTGGATTGTCCACGGCACCCCGGGTCTTTACCAAGGTAATGGCCGAAATGATGATTCTTTTTCGAAGAAAAGGCGTCTTAATTATCCCTTACTTGGACGATCTCCTGATAAGGGCAAGGTCCAGGGAACAGTTAGAGGTCGGAGTAGCACTATCTCAAGTAGTACTACGACAGCACGGGTGGATTCTAAATATTCCAAAATCGCAGCTGAATCCGACGACACGTCTGCAGTTCCGAGGGATGATTCTGGACACAGTCCAGAAAAAGGTGTTTCTCCCGGAGGAGAAAGCCAGGGAGTTATCCGAGCTAGTCAGGAACCTCCTAAAACCAGGCCAAGTGTCAGTGCATCAATGCACAAGGGTCCTGGGAAAAATGGTGGCTTCTTACGAAGCGATTCCATTCGGCAGATTCCACGCAAGAACTTTTCAGTGGGATCTGCTGGACAAATGGTCCGGATCGCATCTTCAGATGCATCAGCGGATAACCCTGTCTCCAAGGACAAGGGTGTCTCTCCTGTGGTGGTTGCAGAGTGCTCATCTTCTAGAGGGCCGCAGATTCGGCATTCAGGACTGGGTCCTGGTGACCACGGATGCCAGCCTGAGAGGCTGGGGAGCAGTCACACAGGGAAGAAATTTCCAGGGCTTGTGGTCAAGCATGGAAACGTCATTTCACATAAATATCCTGGAACTAAGGGCCATTTACAATGCCCTAAGTCAAGCAAGGCCTCTGCTTCAGGGTCAGCCGGTGTTGATCCATTCGGACAACATCACGGCAGTCGCCCACGTAAACAGACAGGGCGGCACAAGAAGCAGGAGGGCAATGACGGAAGTTGCAAGGATTCTTCGCTGGGCGGAAAATCATGTGATAGCACTGTCAGCAGTGTTCATTCCGGGAGTGGACAACTGGGAAGCAGACTTCCTCAGCAGACACGACCTCCACACGGGGGAGTGGGGACTTCACCCAGAAGTCTTCCACATGATTGTGAACCGTTGGGAAAAACCAAAGGTGGACATGATGGCGTCCCGCCTCAACAAAAAACTAGACAGATATTGCGCCAGGTCAAGGGACCCTCAGGCAATAGCTGTGGACGCTCTGGTAACACCGTGGGTGTACCAGTCAGTGTATGTGTTCCCTCCTCTGCCTCTCATACCCAAGGTACTGAGAATCATAAGAAGGAGAGGAGTAAGATCTATACTCGTGGCTCCGGATTGGCCAAGAAGGACTTGGTACCCGGAACTTCAAGAGATGCTCAAGGAGGACCCGTGGCCTCTACCTCTAAGAAAGGACCTGCTCCAGCAGGGACCCTGTCTGTTCCAAGACTTACCGCGGCTGCGTTTGACGGCATGGCGGTTGAACGCCGGATCCTGAAGGAAAAAGGCATTCCGGATGAAGTCATCCCTACCCTGATCAAAGCCAGGAAGGATGTAACTGTGCAACATTATCACCGTATTTGGCGTAAATATGTTGCGTGGTGTGAGGCCAGGAAGGCCCCTACAGAGGAATTTCAACTGGGTCGTTTCCTGCATTTCCTGCAAACAGGACTGTCTATGGGCCTAAAATTAGGGTCCATTAAGGTTCAAATTTCGGCCCTGTCGATTTTCTTCCAGAAAGAACTAGCTTCAGTCCCTGAAGTTCAGACGTTTGTCAAGGGGGTACTGCATATACAGCCTCCTTTTGTGCCTCCAGTGGCACCTTGGGATCTCAATGTAGTTTTGGGGTTCCTAAAATCACATTGGTTTGAACCACTCACCACTGTGGACTTAAAATATCTCACATGGAAAGTGGTAATGCTGTTAGCCCTGGCTTCAGCCAGGCGTGTCTCAGAATTGGCGGCTTTATCCTATAAAAGCCCTTACCTAATTTTTCATACGGACAGGGCAGAATTGAGGACTCGTCCTCAATTTCTCCCTAAGGTGGTTTCAGCGTTTCACTTAAACCAGCCTATTGTGGTACCTGCGGCTACTAGGGACTTGGAGGATTCCAAGTTGCTGGACGTAGTCAGGGCCCTGAAAATATATGTTTCCAGGACGGCTGGAGTCAGAAAATCTGACTCGCTGTTTATCCTGTATGCACCCAACAAGCTGGGTGCTCCTGCTTCTAAGCAGACTATTGCTCGTTGGATTTGTAGTACAATTCAGCTTGCACATTCTGTGGCAGGCCTGCCACAGCCAAAATCTGTAAAAGCCCATTCCACAAGGAAAGTGGGCTCATCTTGGGCGGCTGCCCGAGGGGTCTCGGCTTTACAACTTTGCCGAGCAGCTACTTGGTCAGGGGCAAACACGTTTGCTAAATTCTACAAATTTGATACCCTGGCTGAGGAGGACCTGGAGTTCTCTCATTCGGTGCTGCAGAGTCATCCGCACTCTCCCGCCCGTTTGGGAGCTTTGGTATAATCCCCATGGTCCTTTCGGAGTTCCCAGCATCCACTAGGACGTCAGAGAAAATAAGAATTTACTTACCGATAATTCTATTTCTCATAGTCCGTAGTGGATGCTGGGCGCCCATCCCAAGTGCGGATTGTCTGCAATACTTGTACATAGTTACAAAAATCGGGTTATTATTGTTGTGAGCCATCTTTTCAGAGGCTCCTCTGTTATCATGCTGTTAACTGGGTTCAGATCACAGGTTATACGGTGTGATTGGTGTGGCTGGTATGAGTCTTACCCGGGATTCAAAATCCTTCCTTATTGTGTACGCTCGTCCGGGCACAGTATCCTAACTGAGGCTTGGAGGAGGGTCATAGGGGGAGGAGCCAGTGCACACCAGCTAGTCCTAAAGCTTTTACTTTTGTGCCCAGTCTCCTGCGAAGCCGCTATTCCCCATGGTCCTTTCGGAGTTCCCAGCATCCACTACGGACTATGAGAAATAGAATTATCGGTAAGTAAATTCTTATTTTTTGTCTATTCTGGAACAAGGATAACAAGCCGGACCAAAGGCTTTAGACCAGTGGTTCTCAAAAGGTCTAGTACGATATCCCGGCGCCGGGATCCCGAATGCCGGCAGTGGGGCGAGTGCAAAAGCGCCACTTGCGGGCGCGCTGCGCGTGTCACGCTACGGGCACGGTGGCGTGCTATGCTATTTATTCTTTCCCCAGGGGTGTCGTGGACACCCCAAGAGGGAGAATAGTTGTTGGGATCCCGGCGCCGGTATGCTGAGCGCCAGGATCCCGACAGCCGGGATATCGAATGATTCACGCTCTCAAACTGTGTGCCGCGGCACCCTGGGGTTTCTCAGGACACTTGCAGGGCTGCCTCAGGTTTGTAGTCCAGCACCAATTCAGATGATTTATGGTCAATGTAACAGGCAAAACCAGTGCTTGTGACTGTCAGTCATAAAGTATGTGGACAAACAGAAGCAATTCCTGTCCCTCACCACAGAATTGAACCTGAGGATGACATAGAAACACAATTTACTTTATTTAATATTTCTTTTTAAATTTCTCAATAAGAAACTTTTGGTGCCGTGCAAAAAATTCTGATCCTCTAGGGCGCCTTGATTCAAAAAAGATTGTGAACCACTGCTTTAGACTATTGTTTACAACAAACTCTAGGGGTAAATTTTACTAAAGCTTGTAAAACAGAGAATTCGTGATGTTGGCCATAGCAACCGATCAGATGTCTATCATTTTCTAAAAGGCAATATAAAATGATAGCATCTGGTTGCTATGGGCAACATCACAAATTCTCTGTTTTAGAAGCTTTAGTAAATGTACCCCCTAGAATCCAGTGGGTGACAAGATTTTAAAGTATGCAGAAACATGGATGCTCACCACTCAAGACCAGTGCAAAGTCCTTGATCAGGGGTACAGCAGAGGATTCCACTCTGTACCATTACTGGAATCTCTTAGTTAAATCCTAGATTCCATCCCTCTTCAGTAGAGTTAAAGGAATTGCAGGACAGTCTACAGACTCTATTACATAGTAACTTATCCTGTTCTTGTGACACAAAGGGGCACAGGCTTTCCTCCAATATCCTCCTACTAGATAGTGTCGGGGAGATTAGAATATTTCTCAGTGTCAAGTGGCTCAATCAATTCATTTATGCAAGACGTTTCCACATGGCATCAGTACAGTCTACATGTAATATAAAAATGAGACTTTTATAGGAGTCCCGCCATATAACTCTCAGGGCTGTAGGAGTCACACTGCTACACTACACCTTCCTCCTGAGTCACACTATATACCTGCCAGATGTGTAGGAGGAGTCGCACTATACACTACACCTTCCAGTAGTGTAGAAGGACTCACACTATACACCATCCAGGAGTGTAGGAGGAATAACCTTATACACCATCCAGGGGTGTAGGAGCAACCACACTATACGCCTTCAAGGGGTGTAGAAGGAGTCATACTATACACCATCCAGGGATGTTGGAGGAGTCGCACTACACACCTTCCGGGGGTGTAGGATGAGTCGCACTATACACTACACCATCCAGGGATGTAGGAGGAGTCACACTATATACCTTCCAGGGGTGTAGGAGGAATCACACTATACACCTTCCAGGGTTGTAGGAGGAGTCGCACTATACACCTTTCGGTGGTATAGGAGGAGTCGCACTATACACTACACCTTCCAGGGGTGTAGGAGGAGTCACACTATATACCTGCCAGGGGTGTAGGAGGAGTCGCAGTATATACCGTCCTTCCAGGGGTGTTAGGAGGAGTAGCAGTACACACTACACCTTCTGGGGGTGTAGGAGGAGTCGCACTATACACCTTCCGGGGGTGTAGGAGGAGTCACACTATACACTACACCTTCCAGGGGTGTAGGAGGAGTCACACTATACGCTACCCCATCCAGGGATGTAGGAGGAGTCACACTATATACCTTCCAGGGGTGTAGGAGGAATCGCACTATAGACCTTTCAGGAGTGTAGGAGGAGTCACACTATTCACCTTCCAGGAGTGTAGGAGGAGTCGCACTATACACCATCCCGGGGTGTAGGAGGAACCACACTATACGCCTTCCAAGGGTGTAGGAGGAGTCGCACTATACACCATCCCGGGGTGTAGGAGGAACCACACTATACGCCTTCCAAGGGTGTAGGAGGGGTCACACTATACACCATCCAGGAATGTAGGAGGAGTCGAACTATACGCCTTCCAAGGGTGTAGGAGGAGTCACACTATACACCATCCAGGGATGTAGGAGGAGTCACACTATATACCTGCCAGGGGTGTAGGAGGAGTTGCAGTATATACCTTCTGGGGTTGTAGGAGGAGTAGCAGTACACACTACACCTTCTGGGGGTGTAGGAGGAGTCTCACTATACACCTTCCGGGGGTGTAGGAGGAGTCACACTATACACCATCCAGGGATGTAGGAGGAGTCACACTATATACCTGCCAGGGGTGTAGGAGGAGTCGCAGTATATACCTTCTGGGGGTGCAGGAGGAGTAGCAGTACACACTACACCTTCTGGGGGTGTAGGAGGAGTCTCACTATACACCTTCCGGGGGTGTAGGAGGAGTCACACTATACACCATCCAGGGATGTAGGAGGAGTCACACTATATACCTGCCAGGGGTGTAGGAGGAGTCGCAGTATATACCTTCTGGGGGTGTAGGAGGAGTAGCAGTACACACTACACCTTCGGGGGGTGTAGGAGGAGTCTCACTATACACCTTCCGGGGGTGTAGGAGGAGTCACACTATACACCTTCCAGCGGTGTAGGAGGCATCTCACTAAATACTTTTTCTCCTTCGTCCTAGAGGATGCTGGGGACTCCAAAAGGACCATGGGGTATAGACTGGATCCGCAGGAGACATGGGCACACTATAAGACTTTGAATGTACACACTACACCTTCCGGGGGTGTAGGAGGAGTCTCACTATACACCTTCCGGGGGTGTAGGAGGAGTCACACTATACACCATCCAGGGATGTAGGAGGAGTCACACTATATACCTGCCAGGGGTGTAGAAGGAGTCGCAGTATATAACCTTCTGGGGGTGTAGGAGGAGTAGCAGTACACACTACACCTTCTGGGGGTGTAGGAGGAGTCTCACTATACACCTTCCGGGGGTGTAGGAGGAGTCGCACTATACACCTTCCAGCGGTGTAGGAGGCATCTCACTAAATACTTTTTCTCCTTTGTCCTAGAGGATGCTGGGGACTCCAAAAGGACCATGGGGTATAGACTGGATCCGCAGGAGACATGGGCACACTATAAGACTTTGAATGGGTGTGAACTGGCTCCTCCCTCTATGCCCCTCCTCCAGACCTCAGTTAGATTCTGTGCCCAGAGGAGACTGGTCACACTATAGGGGAGCTCTACTGAGTTTCTCTAAAAGACTTTTGTTAGGTTTATTTTTTTCAGGGAGCACTACTGGCAACAGGCTCCCTGCATCGTGGGACTGAGGGAAGAGAAGCAGACCTACTTCTGTGAGACTGATGGGCTCTGCTTCTTAGGCTACTGGACACCATTAGCTCCAGAGGGCCCGATCACTTGGGTCGCCTAGCTGCTCGTTCCCGGAGCCGCGCCGCCGTCCCCCTCACAGAGCCAGAAGATTGAAGACAGGTGAGTAACCGAAGCAAAGAAGACATCGGAAGGCGGCAGAAGACTTCAGTCTTCCTGAGGTACCGCGCAGCGCGCCATTGCTCCCGCTGACACAGGCACTGCATGTGCGCACGGGGGGCGCCCTGGGCTGCAATATAAACCTCTTTTGGGCAATATCTGGCTAAAATGAAGTGCATAGGCACTGTTTTGAGACCCCCGCCAGTATAATTATAGCGGAACCGAAGCGCGCCTTGTAGGGGACGGGGCTTCCTCCTCAGCTCTGACCAGCGCCATTTTCTCTCCACAGCTTGCTGCAGAGATGCTGCTCCTGGCCCTTCCACTGCTGTCACAAGTAACAGGGTGCTAAAAACCAAGGGAGGGGGCACATAATTTGGTGATTGGTTGTATTATATTACAAGCGCTTATAGGTCTGGGGCATTTTGTTTTCAGACTGGTGTGGCGCTGGGTGTGAGCTGTCAAACTCCTTCTCTGTCCCTCTGAAAGGCCTTATTGTGGGTCTGTCCCCTTTAGCCCAGTGTGTGTGGGGGTGTCGGTACGTGTGTGTCGACATGGCAGAAACTGAATGCTCTTCCCAGGAGGAGGTTAGTGTGAGAGCTGAACAAAATGAAGGAGTGACTCTGTCGGCACCGCCGACTGCTGATTAGGTTGATATGTGGAATGTGTTGAATAGCAGTGTGGCTTTGTTGCACAAGAGGTTGAACAAATCTGAGTCTCAGAACCAAGCATGGAGGCAATCCATGGGAGACGTGGTACCACACACTCAGGCCCCCTCGGGGTCCCAAAAACGTTCATTTACCCAGATAGCAGACACTGATACCGACACGGATTCTGATTCCAGTGTCGACTATAATGATGCGAAGTTACATCCTAAAGTGGCTAAGAGTATTCAGTACATGAGTGTGGCTATAAAAGACGTGTTACATATTACGGAAGACCCCGCTGTTCCTGAGACAAGGGTCTGTATGTATAAAGGGAAGAAACCGGAGGTTACGTTCCCTCCCTCTCATGTACTGAATGCCCTTTTTGAAAAAGCCTGGGAAACACCAGACAAGCGGTGGCACTATTCCCAGGAGAATTGCTATGGCATACCCGTTTCCTTCTCAGGATAAGGTTGGGTGGGAGGCAACACCCACGGTAGACAAAGTTCTAGCGCGCTTATCCAAGAAAGTGGCGCTGCCATCTCCTGAAATGGCGTCCCTTAAAGATCCTGCTGATCGGAGGCAGGAAGCTACCTTGAAATCTATTTATGTCACGACAGGTACACTGCTCAGACCGGCTGTCGCTTCGGCGTGGGTGAGTAACGCGATTGAAAAGTGGGCGGATAACTTGTCGTCGGACTTAGACACCTTGGATCGGGATAGCGTGCTGTTGACTCTGGGTCATATCAGGGACGCTGCAGTCTATTTAAAAGAGACCGCGAGGGATATTGGCCTCTTGGGATCAAGGGCCAATGCCATGGCAGTCTCGGCTAGAAGGACGTTGTGGACTCATCAATGGAATGGTGATGCTGATTCTAAGAAGGCTTTGGAGGCTCTGCCTTACAAGGGTGGGGTTTTGTTTGGTGAAGGCCTCGCGGACCTGGTTTCTACAGCTACCGCGGGTAAGTCCTCTTTTCTGCATTTTGTTCTTCCACAGCAAAAGAAAACGCCTCCATATCAAATGCAGTCCTTTCGGTCGCAGAAATTCCGGAAAGTACGTGGGTCATCCATCCTTGCGGCAAGAGGTAAGGGAAGGGGAAAAGATCGCCGGCTGTGGCAAGCTCCCAGGAACAGACGTCCTCCCCGGCTTCTGCCAAATCCACCGCATGACGCTGGGGCTCCCCTGCGGGAGTCCGCACCGGTGGGAGCGCGTCTTCAACTCTTCAGTCAGGTCTGGGTTCTCTCGGGACTGGAGCCTTGGGTACTGGAAATTGTGACCCAAGGTTACAAGCTGGAGTTTCAAGACGTGCCCCATGCCAATTTTTCAAATCGGCCTTGCCAGCTTCTCTTCCGGAAAGAGAGGTAGTGTGTGCGGAAATACAAAAGCTGTGTCAGCAGCGGGTCATTGTCGAGGTTCCCCCGTCACAGCGGGGAGAAGGGTTTTATTCAAGCCTGTTTGCGGTCAGACCAATTCTGAATTTAAAATCACTCAATGTGTATTTGAAAAGTTTCAAATTCAAGATGGAGTCTCTCCGAGCGGTGATCTCCAGTCTGGGGGGGGGGGGGGGGGATTTTATGGTGTCAGTCGATATAAAGGATGCTTATCTACATGTCCCCATTTATCCTCCTCATCAGGCGTACCTGAGGTTCGCTGTTCAGGATTGTCACTACCAATTTCAGACGTTGCCGTTTGGTCTTTCCACGGCCCCGAGGATTTTCACCAAGGTAATGGCAGAAATGATGGTACTCCTGCGCAAGCAAGGGGTCACAATTATCCCGTACTTGGACGAACTCCTGATAAAGGCGAGGTCACAGGAGCAGTTGCTAAGAAACCTTGCGCTCTCCCTGCAGGTGCTGCAACAGCATGGCTGGCTACTAAAATTGCCAAAGTCTCAGTTGATTCCGACAACTCGGCTGTCGTTTTTGGGCATGATCCTGGACACTGAACGGCAGAGGATTTTTCTCCCGTTGGAAAAAGCTCAGGAAATCCAGAACATAGTCAAGGAACTTCTGAAACCGCCAAGAGTGTTGATTCATCAATGCACTCGAGTGCTGGGGAAAATGGTGGCAGCCTACGGGGCCATTCCGTTGGCAGGTTCCATGCAAGAATGTTTCAGTGGGACCTACTGGACAAGTGGTCAAGGTCCCATCTACAGATGCACCGGAAAATAACTCTGTCCCCTAGGACCAGGGTTTCTCTCCTGTGGTGGCTCCAAAGTTCTCACCTTCTAGAAGGTCGCAGGTTCGGCATCCAAGATTGGATTCTGGCGACCACGGACGCGAGTCTCCTAGGTTGGGGAGCAGTCACACAGGGAAAAAATTTCCAGGGAAAATGGTCAAGCCAGGAAGCTTGTCAGCACATAAACATTCTGGAATTAAGGGCCATCTACAACAGCCTGCTACAAGCGGAACATCTTCTTCGCGACCTGCCCGTCCTGATTCAGTCGGACAACATAATAGCCGTGGCGCACATAAACCGCCAGGGCGGGCCGAAGAGCAGAGCGGCGATGGCGGAGGCCACCAGGATCCTTCGCTGGGCGGAAAAGCATGCAAGTGCTTTGTCAGCGGTCTTCATTCCAGGCGTGGACAACTGGGAAGCAGACTTCCTCAGCAGACATGATATCCATCCAGGAGAGTGGGTTCTTCATCAAGAGGTCTTGGCAGAAGTGACAAGTTGTTGGGGACTTCCTCAAATAGACATGATGGCGTCGCGCCTCAACAAGAAGCTGCCGACATATTGTTCCAGGTCGAGGGACCCTCAAGCAGTAGCGGTAGACGCTCTGGTGACACCGTGGGTGTTTCAGTCGGTCTATGTGTTCACTCCACTTCCACTCATCCCAAAGGTGATAAAGATCATAAGAAGAACAAGGGTCCAGGCGATACTCGTTGTTCCAGATTGGCCACGGAGGGCCTGGTATCCGGATCTTCAGGAATTACTCACAGGAGATCCCTGGTCTCTTTCTAAAAGAGGATCTGTTACAGCAGGGGCCGTGCGTGTTCCAGGACTTACCGCGGTTGCGTTTGACGGCATGGCGGTTGAACGCCAAATCCTAGCCAGAAAGGGTATTCCCGGGGAAGTCATCCCCACTCTACTTAAGGCTAGAAAGGAGGTAACGGCGAAGCATTATCACCGTATTTGGAGAAAATATGTGTCTTGGTGTGAATCCAAGAAGGCTCCTACGGAAGAATTTCAGCTGGGTTGGTTCCTCCATTTTTTGCAAGCGGGTGTGGATGCGGGCCTGAAGTTAGGCTCCATTAAAGTGAAGGTTTCGGCATTATCAATTTTCTTTCAAAGGGAGTTGGCTTCGCTTCCAGAAGTACAGACCTTCGTGAAAGGTGTGCTGCACATCCAACCTCCATTTGTGCCCCCAGTGGCACCGTGGGACCTTAACGTGGTGTTACAGTTCCTTAAGTCACATTGGTTTGAACCTTTACAAAAGGTTGAGTTGAAATTTCTCACTTGGAAAGTGGTCTGCTATTGGCCTTGGCATCCGCAAGGCGGGTGTCCGAATTGGCGGCTTTGTCTCACAAAAGCCCCTATCTGATTTTTCATGAGGATAGAGCGGAGTTGAGAACTCGTCAACAATTTCTACGAAGGCAGTTTCTTTGTTTCACATGAACCAACCTATTGTGGTGCCTGTGGCTACTGAAGCCTTGGCTGATTCAAAGTCCCTTGATGTGGTCAGAGCTTTGAAAATTTATGTAGCCAGAACGGCTCGGGTGAGGAAAACAGAGGCTCTGTTTGTACTGTATGTGGCCAACAAGGTTGGCGCTCCTGCTTCTAAGCAGACTATTGCACGCTGGATCTGTAATACGATTCAGCATTCTACGGCTGGATTGCCGTTACCGAAATCGGTGATGGCCCATTCCAATAGGAATGTGGGCTCATCCTGGGCGGCTGCCCGGGGCGTCTCGGCATTACAGCTTTGCCGAGCAGCTACTTGGTCGGGGTCAAACACTTTTGCAAAGTTCTACAAGTTTGAAACCCTGGCTAATGAGGACCTCATGTTTTACTCAATCGGTGCTGCAGAGTCATCCGCACTCTCCCACCCGGTTTGGAGCTTTGGTATAAACCCCATGGTCCTTTTGGAGTCCCCAGCATCCTCTAGGAAGAAGGAGAAAATAGGATTTTAATACCTACCGGTAAATCCTTTTCTCTTAGTCTGTAGAGGATGCTGGGCGCCCGTCCCAGTGCGGACTCTATCTGCAGTAATTGTTCATAGTTATTGTTTAAGTTACACAAGGGTTGTGTTTGGTAAAGGTCAGGCTGTTGCTGATCTGTTTTGGTTCACACTGTTAACTGGGTTTAGTTGAATGCTATGTTGTACGGTGTGGTGTGGTGTGGTGTGGTGTGAGCTGGTATGTATCTCACCCTTAGTTTAACAAAATCCTTTTCCTCTAAATGTCCGTCTCCTCTGGGCACAGTTCCTATAACTGAGTTAAACAACTTAGAGCAAACCACCAAGTAGGCGCACAGTACCAATGATGTTGATAAAAAACAATTTATTGACATAAAAACAATAACAGACTCATTAAAAGACCACAACAATACACAGAGCATATAACTGAGGTATTATAAGCCTCTAATACACACATAAGATGTATTAATATGTGAAAGGGACGCTGAAATACGGGAGAGCCCGTCTCTGTAGGATAGGGTTAATCTCTCACATTAATTCCATATCAAACAGTTCAAATGGAAATGAAATCCTGCAAAATGATGTATAAGCGTCTATGACCATAGAGGTGTCCAGATTTAAATACTGTTTCCTTGGAGCAAAATGTGAATAATAAACCAACCGATTGCTGTTACTCACTGAGACGTAGTGATCTCTTACTGCACGGGATAGGTAGTTGAGAAGCCGCTTGTTATCACCTTGTGCATGGGTGAGACATCCGTCAGCGGTGTATTCAGGTGAGAACCGTTCCCTTCAGTGCGGCACCAAGTGAGTGTGTCAAACCACCGTGCAGATCCCCCAGCTTACTGAGCAACGCCCGGCCGGGCAAGGTGTAGCAGTGTTCCAAATGCAGGGGAAATTTGAGTGGGATGATTAGATCGCAGGCTGAATCATTCACCAGCAGCTTGTAACAGACGGCTGATAGCAATGAATGTTGCGCTCCATGGGACACTTAATGGTCAAATGTGGCCCTTTCTTCTGTACCCTCAACGCGTTTCTCCGCACCTCAGGCGGCTTCTTCAAGAGGCAGAGTGTTCTTCTCTGAGCACTATTTTCCTATAACTGAGGTCTGGAGGAGGGGCATAGAGGGAGGAGCCAGGTCACACCCATTCAAAGTCTTATAGTGTGCCCATGTCTCCTGCGGATCCTGTCTATACCCCATGGTCCTTTTGGAGTCCCCAGCATCCTCTACGGACTAAGAGAAAAGGATTTACCGGTAGGTATTAAAATCCTATATTTTTTTCCTCTGGTTTTATGCAGTTGACTTAATGTGCAGTATTAACACATTCATACATGGAGTATTTGGAGAAAAGGCAATCAGTAATAATTTGGCTATGTCGGGCCTGCTGGTCGGGGTTGGTTGGTTCATTGTTTGGTATCAACGACCTCCAGGGGTAAATTTACTAATGCCTCTAAGACAGGGAATTGGTGATGTTGCCCATAGCAGCCAATAAGCTATTATTCATAAATTCCTGGTATCAGTGTGATGTCCTTTTACTACTCTAACCTACAGACTGGCAAAATGTTACTACTTGCTGTTAGTAAATTTACTGACCAACCATTCATATGACTTGCAGAGATGCTCTGACACATCATGTTGTTGTTTCTATGTGATTCCCAACATGTAGGGAGTGAAATTCCTGTGGGAGTGTGTGACCGGCCGACGCATTACCGGCAGTCACGGCTGTATCATGGCAGATGAGATGGGATTGGGGAAGACCCTGCAGTGTATTACTCTCATGTGGACCCTTCTCAGGCAGAGTCCAGACTTCAAACCTGAAATTGACAAGGCCGTAGTGGTGTGTCCCTCCAGCCTGGTCAGAAACTGGTATAATGAAGTGGGCAAATGGCTGGATGGGAGGATTCAGCCCTTGGCCATCGATGGGGGTTCCAAGGAGGAGATTGACCAGAAACTAGGTATGTGTGAAGTCTGCCTTTCCCAAAATAGTTACTGTATATGCCCCCACCAGATAGAGTGCACACTGTCTTTAACACCATATGTGCTGTGCATTCACCCCAGAATGATGTCATGTGAGTGGGTGTCTCTGTGAGCATGGGACCTTTACAAACACAATAGTCATTGTTTCCTCCTCTGAGACTTCAGAACCTGATTTCCATGAATAGGAATTCTAACGTGTAATATCTATTGTTCTTTCTATCCCTTATAGCTGGCTTTATGAACCAGCACGGTACCAGAGTTTCCTCACCGATCCTCATAATCTCCTATGAGACCTTCCGCCTCCACATGGAGGTTCTACATAAGGGTAGCGTGGGATTGGTCATATGTGATGAGGTGAGCACATGCATGTATAGCCGTCTATCGTTGTTTCAGTTCTCATAAAGGTCCTAATTTTCCCTACAACGAGTGATAAGGGGTGGGGGGGGCAACAGAGTGGGAAAAATATTGATCTATTACAAAGATTGGTGCCGCCTCTCCGTCATCCTCCCATGTGCATCTGACAAAAAAAAAAGGGACCTGGAAGGTTCCTACACTGTATATAAACAAGTGCTCTGAATAAAGGCCGTATGTTGCAGTAAACAGTGCTGGGCAGCCGTCAACCCTAGGGCTGTAGGGGGACTTTTGAGTCTTTACTTGCGGCCTAGGCTATTTTCTGAGGTGTCATATTTGTTTGTTTGCTGCTAGTAATGCCTGTTTAAAATGCCTGATATGATATTACAGATTGTTGTCTCTTTCTTTGATTAAATATATTGGGGGATATTAAATTTGGCCCGGGGGGCCGGGTGATAAGTATCGGCCGGTGGGGGCTATTTAATTGGCCCAGATAAGCCGGCGCGTGCCGCGGCTTATCGGGGGTTTTGCTTCACTTGCCTCCGGCAGGCGAAGCAAAATGCCCGATAACAGCCCCGTTTTCAACCGAAAACGGGGCTGTTTCACCCGAAAACACACAGGTTTCACTGAACCTGTGTGTTTTCGGGTGTAAGAGGACTTGTTACCGGCCGAGCAAATTAAATAGCCCGACCGCAGCACCCGAAGAAACATAGGGGGTTTTTACTCCCGATGTCTCTTCGGACCAAATTGAATATCCCCCATTGTTTTATTACTGAGATTATACGGTGCAGTCCTGTTTAAGGCTAGATGACCCCTGAAGTACATCAGGTTACATACCTCTGACTAGAGAAAAAGAAAAGGTGAATATTGCCTGTGGTGCCAATTATTTGAGCATATTATGGCTGCAGGCTTTTCGACACCAAAGAAATCTCCTAGGAAGCTAAAAATAACAAACACAGGACACGGAGACGGCATCAGACTGTCAGTGATACAATCTGATGCCATTTGTGTATGGGGAGGGGGCTGCGCACAGAGGCGTGTCTCCACCATTTAGGGGGATGGAAGAGGACAGGGATCTCTGTGGTTGCACAGAGATTTCCTGGCCTCTGCATCATGCGGCTTGTGCATCCCCATGGGTGCTGCAAGTCACCCGATGGTAAGTGAGTGGTTCGATGCTGCATCCTAGGGCCCAGGTGGGATCACTACTGCAGCAGGAGGCACCTGCTTGTAATAGACGCCTCCTGCTGCAGCAGCACCATACAGCGATATCACAGCTGCTTCCAAGCAAGTGATAACAACTCCAACCACATCTGAATCAGGCCCCATGTTACAAAAAGATATGCATTCACTCAGTGGGCAATTGTAGAATGTCTGCCAATTATAACATACTTGCAAAAATGGATAAAGATTTAAATGAATCCTGGATTCTAACGCCAAGACTTATAAAGTCCTTGTGCATGTTGAAGCCCTTGTTTCATCATTGCTGCCTATGCGCACTTGTATTAATTAATTAATTACCGGATATGGCTTTGTTGCAGGGTCACCGACTAAAGAACTCCGAGAACCAAACATATCAAGCCCTAAACAGCCTCAAGACCTCCCGGCGAGTCCTCATCTCCGGGACCCCTATTCAGAACGACCTACTGGAATATTTCAGCTTAGTGCACTTTGTCAATGCCGGGATTCTTGGTAAGAGAGTTCTGCCGTCTTACTACAACATTTTCCTTGTGTCCGAATCCTAATGCTAAGCACACTGGACTGAAATGATACATGCGCTTTGCTGTGGCCGAACCGCGTTGTTCATTATATATAATGTCTGTTATAATGGTGGCAATCTGCTGATATCACATTATATGACTCTGTCTGCTCTTGATCGATTTGATTTGGCCTAGCTGTATACTAGTGAATGAGCCTGCACGCTCCCTGTATTGCTGCATGGCAGTACACTATAGGACAGTGATGTTGGTGCTTCTCCCCAGTACAGTGATCTGTGTCTGTCGAGCGCATTACAAGCCGAGTCATCAATACGTGTAACAACTAATAAATGAGAGTAATGAAAACACATAAAGATCATGTGGAATTTAATTATATATAAGCAATCTGTCATTCATCTCCGATCAGATGTCGCACTTTACAGATACTGTTTAGTTTATAATGGGAATGAATGGACAGGAGGCCTCATCCTTATTTATACCCTGCTCACAGGGACAGCCCCGGAGTTTAAGAAACGTTTTGAAGTCCCTATTTTGAAAGGCAGAGATGCCGACGCCAGCGATGCGGACCGGGAAAAAGGCGAGGAGAAGCTGAAAGAGCTGATCAGTGTTGTAAACAGGTTAGTTTTTGTCTATAGTCTGAGGTCGGCCAGGTTGTATCCGGAAGGTTCTGTTCTGGAATTGAAGGGGAGGGTTCAGAGCTCCTACCAGAGATGATGGTTCTTGGTACAAATGAAACATGGGTGGAAAACGCAGTGTGAAGTCAAGATCATCATTCTATATATAGCTTCATGCAAATCATAAAGCAAAGCGTATGTATGTAAGTAAATATATATATATATATATATATATATATATATATATATATATATTAGTGATGAGCGGATTCGGTTTTACTCGGTTTTACTCGGTTCTCAAAACAGCATCTTATTGGCTCTCGGATGTCACGTGTTTTGGATAGCCAATAAGATGCCGTTTTGAGAACCGAGTAAAACCGAGTAAAACCGAACCTCGCTCATCACTAATATATATATATATATATATATCTATATATCTATCTCAATCTCGGGGGTCTGGCACTCCGTAGTTAAGAATAGCAACGTGCGCCGGTGCCTTCGCTTACAATGTAAATACAAATTCGGCGGCGTGGCACTCAGCTTTTCTATATGAATGAACGATGCGGACCACAGTCTGCTGATCAACGTTTCAATATATTTTCGTCAGGATCGACGAAAATATATTGAAACGTTGATCAGCAGACTGTGGTCCGCATCGTTCATTCATATAGAAAAGCTGAGTGCCGCGCCGCCGAGTTTGTATATGTATGTATGTATATATATGTGTGTGTGTGTGTGTGTGTGTGTGTGTGTGTATATATATATTTCTCTGACGTCCTAAGTGGATGTTGGGACTCCGTAAGGACCATGGGGAATAGCGGCTCCGCAGGAGACTGGGCACAACTAAAAGAAAGCTTTAGACTACTGGTGTGCACTGGCTCCTCCCACTATGACCCTCCTCCAGTCTCCAGTTAGAATCTTGTGCCCGGCTGAGCTGGATGCACACTAGGGGCTCTCCTGAGCTCCTAGAAAGAAAGTATATTTTAGGTTTTTTATTTTACAGTGAGATCTGCTGGCAACAGACTCACTGCAGCGAGGGACTAAGGGGAGAAGAAGCGAACCTACCTAACTGGTGGTAGTTTGGGCTTCTTAGGCTACTGGACACCATTAGCTCCAGAGGGATCGACCGCAGGACCCGA
The DNA here is from genome assembly GCF_028390025.1 of Pseudophryne corroboree. Taxonomy (NCBI): domain Eukaryota; kingdom Metazoa; phylum Chordata; class Amphibia; order Anura; family Myobatrachidae; genus Pseudophryne; species Pseudophryne corroboree. The sequence goes on along the minus strand of NC_086452.1, from coordinate 70,691,034 downwards.
CCTTGGTGTTCGTTCCCGGAGCCGCACCGCCGGCCCCCTTACAGAGCCAGAAGCAAGAAGTGTTCCGGAAAATCGGCGGCAGAAGACTTCTGTCTTCAACAAGGTAGCGCACAGCACTGCAGCTGTACGCCATTGCTCCTCATGCACACCTCACACTCCGGTCACTGATGGGTGCAGGGCGCTGGGGGGGGGCGCCCTGAGGGCAATATAAGACACCTTGGCTGGCAAATCTACACCATATATAGTCAGGAAGGCTATATAGGTGTAAAAATACCCCTGCCAGAATTCCAGAAAAAGCGGGAGAAGTCCCTCAGCACACTGGCGCCATTTTTCCCTCACAGCTCCGCTGGAAGGACGCTCCCTGGCTCCCCCCTGCAGTGTCAAGCTACATAAGGGTAAAAAAGAGAGGGGGGGCACTAAATTTAGGCGCAGTATATATAATATAAGCAGCTATAAGGGAAAAACACTCATTTATAGTGGGATCCCTGTGTTATATAGCGCTCTGGTGTGTGCTGGCATACTCTCTCTCTGTCTCCCCAAAGGGCTTTGTGGGGTCCTGTCCTCTGTCAGAGCATTCCCTGTGTGTATGCGGTGTGTCGGTACGACTGTGTCGACATGTTTGATGAGGAGGCTTATGTGGAGGCGGAGCAGATGCCGATAAATGTGATGTCACCCCCTGCGGGGTCGACACCTGAGTGGATGGTGCTGTGGAAGGAATTACGCGACAGTGTCGACTCCTTGCATAAAAGGTTTGACGACATACCAAATGTGGGACAGCCGGCTTCTCAGCCTGTGCCTGCCCAGGCGTCTCAAAAGCCATCAGGGGCTCTAAAACGCCCGCTACCTCAGATGGCAGACACAGATGTTGACACGGATACTGACTGCAGTGTCGACGACGATGAGACTAATGTAACTTCCAGTAGGGCCACACGTTACATGATTGAGGCAATGAAAAATGTGTTGCACATTTCTGATGTTACCCCCGGTACCACAAAAAAGGGTATTATGTTTGGAGAGAAAAAGGTGATTTTTGTTACTTACCGTAAAATCTCTTTCTCTGATTCCATCTGGGGGACGCTGCGCACTTACTAATGGGTTAGAGGTGTGTGGTTGTGGAGTTTGGCACAGAACTATTAAAAACCTGACTCCTCCCCCCTCTAACCCCTCCCATCTCCTTCCTGTCTAGCGAGCACCTCAGTTAACGTTTAGCCAAGCCAAAGGAGATAGACCGAAAAAAATTAACTGGTTAAACCAGACAAACATATGGGAGGGATCGCAGCGTCCCCCAGATGGAATCAGAGAAAGAGATTTTACGGTAAGTAACAAAAATCACCTTTTCTCTTTCATCCATCTGGGGGACGCTGCGCACTTACTAATGGGATTTCCCAAAGCAAGCTAATGAGAGGAGGGAGACATTGACGGCATAGCCGTCTGTAAAAAATACGACGCTCAACAGAGGCAGTCTCCAAACCAAAAGTATGAAAAACGGTAAAACTTAGTGAAGGTATGCACGGACGACCAGGTCGCCGCCCTACACAGCTGCTCGACGGAAACACCACCGCGAACAGCCCAGGAAGCTCCAACAGCCCTAGTCGAATGAGTCCTCAATGGAGTCAGGAACAGGCAACGCCGAAGAAATATAAATAGCAGAAGCAACCCAGCGTGTCACCGTGTTCTAAGAGGCCGGCTAGCCACGCTTGGTTGCGTCGATCAAAACCAACAAGGTATCCGTACGACGAATATCCTTAGTACGGGACAAATATATTCGTAAAGCTCTAACATCTAAATTCTAAATGACAATCCTGTCCAGAAGAGTCCGGAACAAACGCTGGAAGGACTATGTCCTGATTCATATGGAAAGCCGACAACCTTTGGCAATAAGGAAGACTTCGTACGTAAGATCACTCGATTTCCATGAAAGACCAACAAAGGCAGTTTGCAAGAAAGCACAGCTAACTCGGAAACACTGCTGGCCGAAGCAATGGCCAAGAGAAAAACCACCTTTAGAGTAAGATAGCTAAGCTCAACAGAGTCCAGCGGCTCAAATGGAGGCTTCTGGAGCGCCTGAAGAACCAGATTTAAATCCCACAGTGGAACCGGAGGAACAAAAAGAGGCTGAATCCTGACTACACCCTGAAGGAATATTTGAACCTCCGGAGTGAGAGACAATCTTTTCTGAAAAGGAATCGACAATGCCGAAATCTGTTCCTTAAGGGAAGACAAACGAAGTCCTTTAGTCAGACCATCCTGAAGGAAAGATAACAGGCGAGGTAAACGAAAGAGGTGCGGTGACAACCCACGTCTTTCACACCAAGCAATGTAAATACGCCATACTCGGTTATAAACACGAGAAGTGACTGGTTTTCTAGCCTGAAGCATAGTCTTCACCACCAGTCGAGATAACCCTTTTGCTCTTAAAATGCTGGATGCAAGAACCAAGCCGTCAAAGCCAGACGATTTAAATCGCGATGGTGACAAGGACAGGAGATCGGGTCGCAAGGGCAGATGGAACGGTTCCTTGGTCACCATGCTGCGGAGAAGAGTGTACCACTGACGACGAGGCCAGTTTGGTGCTACAAGAATGACCGGAAAACCCTCTCTCCGGATGCGTTGAAGTAGACACAGTATCAAGGTAATTGGTGGAAACACATATACCAGTCGAAATTGCCACTGAGCGGTTAATGCATCGATTAGTGTTATTTGAGGGTCCTGAGTTCGCGAACCATACCGAGGGAGCTTTCGGTTTAGACAGGATGCCATGAGATCGATGTCGGGTGTTCCCCACAGAGACACCAGGGCCAGAAAGACCTCCTGATGAAGTTCCCATTCTCCCGGATGAATGGTGTGAATTCTTAAGAAATCCGCTTCCCAGTTGTCCACTCCTGGAATATGAACTGCGGAGATGGTCGGAACCCACCTTTCTGCCCACTGTAGGATATGGGCGACCACCTGCATGGCTCTCCAACTGCAAGTTCTGCCCTGTTTGTTTATGTAAGCCACCGCCGTGGCGTTGTCCGATTGAATGCGCACTGGATGACCTTGGACTCCGTTTTGTACCTGATGTAGAGCATATCGAATTGCTCTTAACTCGAGAATGTTGATCGGTAAACATCGATGCTTGACCGTTCCAGAAACCTTGGAAGTGCTGAGGTTGAAACACCGCCCTCAACCGACTAGGCTGGCATCTGTGGTGACCATCATCCAAGACCAAACAGCGAATGGTGCACCCTTGGATAGATTGGGACTGTGAAGCCACCAATGGAGAGACTGTCGAGTCCAAACCGACAGCCGGCACAATTGCAAGTCCAGATGTGGACTCGTTTGATTCCAAGAGCCCAGAATCTGAGCCTGAAGGGCTCGAGCATGGAATCTGGCATATGGTACTGCCTCGAACGTCGCCACCCTCTTGCCCAACACCTGCATACATCGGGGGACCGAGACCCTCTGCAATTTTAACAGGGAGCGGACTCTGGATTGCATATCCTGAAGACTGCCCTGAGGAAGAAAACCCTTCTGACGTCTTGTGTCGAACAGGAGACCTAGGAAAATCATCTCCTGAGAGGGAATCAAGGAAGATTTCCGGAAATTCACAATCCATCCGAAGGATTGGAGAGTGTCCATGGTGCGTTGTAGATGTTGAAGAAGGTCCGGTGACGGAGCCTTTATCAATAAATCGTCCAGGTAAGGAGTAATCCTGACATCTGAGGATCGCCACCACGTGACCCAATATTTTTGTAAATACCCGAGGGGCTGTGGAAAGACCGAAATGAAGAGCCCGAAACTGGAAATGCCAAGGGCCTAGTGCGAACCTCAACAGTTGGTGATGACTTGACCCAATTGGAATATGAAGGTATGCGTCTTTTATGTCGATAGATGCCAAATACTCCTCCGGTTCCATGGCCGAGATGATCGAACATATCTATTCCATCTTGAATTTGTGGGTGGAAAGACACGGATTTAGGCATTTTAGGTTTAAAATGGGTCGAAATTAACCGTCCGGTTTTGTTTACCAGAAAAAGACTTGAGTAAAATCCCGATCCTCTTGAAATTTGGGAACTGAAGAAATGACTCCTTGCTGTAAAAGTGTGTAAGTTGCCCGAATGGGTGCTTGTCGCCTGGAGGCATCGCTTGGGAGAGGAGTGACGAAAAAAACGGTGTGGAATAGGTTCTTTGAGGTCCAAAATGTAACCTCGGGTTATGACCCCTGTCACCCACCGATCTGGATGTGACAGGAGCCACCTGTCTTTGAACTGTAGTAATCCTCTCACCACCAAGGATCCCTCCTGATTGCTCCCCGCGTCATACGGCAGGCTTGTCGGTAGGCTTGGCTGCCGGTCTACGAGGTGCCTGTGCGCCTCTACCACGGTATGCACCTCTGCGTGGAAATCGTGAAAAGGCTCGAAAGGACTGAACACCAACCCTGCTTTGAGTACGAAAAGACCGAAATTTTGTTGCCTTTGATTTTTGAGAGGCAACTGGCAGAAACAAGCTCTTGTCACCCGTAGTGTCGGAAATAATCTTTTTAAGTTCTGGATAAGTTCTGGACCAAAAAGAAATTCACCTTTAAACGGAATGGCTGTCAAAGTCTGTTTTGAAACAGAATCAGCGTTCCAAACACGAAGCCATAGTGAACGCCTCGCCGTAATCGTTAGAACAAATATACGTGATTGTAGCTAGACCGAGTCCAACAAGGCCTCCCCAACATAAACGAGAGCCTCAGAAATGTGTTCAGCCAGTTGAATAGCCTCTAATGGGTCATCCGACTGCATACCAGAATTCACTTGATCTCACCCAATGAGAGATAGGAGCATCCACCTTTGGGGCAGTTTCCCAGAACTTTGTATCTTCCTCTGCAAATGTTTACAAAATTCGTAATTTTTTATTTTTATTTAGGAGCCTGAAAGCGAGAGTCCGGCTTAAGCCAAGGCTCTTTTAAAATTTTTGCAAAATGTGTATATGAAGGAAAGACCATTACATGTCTTTTCTGGCGTTTGAAGAAGCCCGACGAAGTCTCCGCCTCCACCGTATCCTGAAGATTAAAAGTCTGACGGATGGCCTCTATCAATAACCTGACACCTGAAGAGGAAGACAATTCCTCTTCTTCCCAAGCGGAAGCACCCTCCCACTCAGAGTCCAATTCGCCATCTTCCAGGGGGGTGGCTACCGAATCTAATTCCTCTCCTGGGAATGTGATAGCGGGAAGCTGATGCTGTTGTTTACTAGCCACTGAACCTGAAGAAGCGACAAACTTGTTAATAGACTGTGCTAAGTCTGAAAGACTTTTTGTCCATATTTCTTGTCCATGGAGGTTCCACATTAGATTGACCAGAATCAGTACTTGACTGTGATTGGCGTAAATCAGCAATAGCCTCGGCCATGTTCCTGGCCCATAGAGGGACAGACTGATCTGTAGACACATTAGGCTGTAACAAATACTATAAACACCTTCTATGTCAGGTGTAATGGAGCACGCCGTGCAGAGAGAACCCGGATACGTGCTACCCTTTGAAAGCCTGGAGCCACAATGATAACAAGCAACATACACAGTTGAGTCTGCTTTCCCTTTAGCAGATCTGTCTGGCTTACTGCCATTGTTAAATCTATCAGCAAGTAATGAATATCAAAGAAAAATTACAACAGTCCAATAGAGAGGTAAACGTATACAAGAATTCCCTCTAATATGTCTTGTATTGTTGTATACCCCCCTGTAGAAAATAGTGTGAGCACTAAAGAATCCCTTAGAATAAACGAGCTTCAGAGCATATGAAAGGGCTGTGTTATACTTGCTGTTTTTGCTGCTCCCCGCCTGTACTAACAGGGTGAGACGCTGGGCTCCCTCGTGTACTGTCTTATGTGCAGCGCAGCATCCCCCGCTGATCTGACGGTTGGCCTCTTGCAGGGATAGAAGATGGCGCCTATAGCTGAGTCCCGCCCCCACATAGTGAGGACGGCGGCGGGAAGATGCTGCTGGGCGAGAGAACAGGGCGCGTACACATCATCCTCTTGCGTCCCGCCGCGGTTACCACCTCCCCCCCCCCCCCCCCCCCCCTCCCGCGCAACTGACCTCCGTAAAAGTCCCCAGTGAAATGACTACAGCAGCTGTCTGACAAGACGCGGCTTCAGTGAAACGAGCGGCGGAGGCGGGACTGAACCGCTCCGTCCGACCTGAGCAGGGGGAGAGTCAGCATACACCAGCGCTGCACAATAATAAATACAATTTATAAATACAATACTTGCAATAACAGCCCAACGCTGCACAGGCAGGTTGTGGCTGTCTTACCAGTACAGTGCCTCCTAGGAAATCCATCCTGCATCAAGTAAGCCCCAGTGACTAAAAGTATAGTGGCTTCTTAGAGGCTCTGGAGAGTGGGAGACACATAACTAACTAACCCCACTCCTAGTATACTTGTCTCCCGTAAACAGGGACTAAGCACACATAAGTAAAATCAAAATAAAACAACAGAAAACTAACTAAAATCTACACTGAAGAAATCTGTGCCTGTACTCCTCAGGCACAAAACTAAAACTGAGGTGCTGGCTAGACAGGAAGGAGATGGGAGGGGTTAGAGGGGGGAGAAGTCAGGTTTTTAATAGTTCTGTGCCAAACTCCACAACCACACACCTCTAACCCATTAGTAAGTGCGCAGCGTCCCCCAGATGGATGAAAGAGAAAAACTACCAGTAGCTTTTCCTCCATCTGAAGAGTTAAATGAAGTGTGTGAAGAAGCGTGGGCTTCCCCTGATAAGAAACTGGTAATTTCTAAGAGGTTACTAATGGCGTACCCTTTCCCGCCAGAGGATAGGTCACGTTGGGAAACATCCCCCAGGGTGGATAAAGCGCTCACACGCTTGTCAAAGAAGGTGGCACTACCGTCTCCGGATACGGCCGCCCTGAAGGAATCTGCTGATAGAAAGCAGGAGGCTATCCTGAAGTCTATATATACACACACAGGTGTTATACTGAGACCGGCTATAGCTTCAGCATGGATGTGCAGTGCTGCAGCTGCATGGTCAGATTCCCTGTCTGAAAGTATTGATACCCTAGACAGGGACACTATATTGCTAACCGTAGAGCATATTAAAGACGCACTTTTATACATGAGGGATGCACAGAGGGATATTTGCCGGCTGGCATCTAAAATAAGTGCAATGTCCATTTCTGACAGGAGAGGGTTATGGACTCGGCAGTGGACAGGAGATGCAGATTCTAAAAGGCACATGGAAGTTCTGCCTTATAAGGGTGAGGAGTTGTTCGGGGATGGTCTCTCGGACCTAGTTTCCACAGCAACAGCTGGGAAGTCTACATTTTTACCCCATGTTCCCTCACAGCCAAAGAAAGCACCGTATTATCAGGTACAGTCCTTTCGGCCCAATAGGGGCAAGCGGGTTAGGGGCGCGTCCTTTCTGCCCAGAGGCAGAGGTAGAGGGAAAAAGCTGCAGCATACAGCCAGTTCCCAGGAGCAAAAGTCCTCCCCCGCTTCCTCTAAGTCCACAGCATGACGCTGGGGCTCCACAGGCGGAGCCAGGTACGGTGCGGGCCCGTCTCAAATATTTCAGCAATCAGTGGGCTCGCTCACGGGTGGATCCCTGGATCTTTCAAGTAGTATCTCAGGGGTACAAGCTGGAATTCGAGACGTCTCCCCCCCCCCCCCCCCCCCCCCCCCCGCCGTTTCCTCAAATCTGCCTTACCAACCACTCCCTCAGGCAGGGAGGCAGTGTTATAGGCCATTCACAAGCTGTATTCACAACAGGTGATAGTAAAGGTGCCCCTACTTCAACAAGGACGGGGTTACTATTCCACAATGTTTGTGGTACCGAAACCGGACGGTTCGGTGAGACCCATTTTAAATTTGAAATCCTTGAACACATATATAAAAAAATTCAAGTTCAAGATGGAATCGCTCAGGGCGGTTATTGCAAGCCTGGACGAGGGGGATTACATGGTATCACTGGACATCAAGGATGCTTACCTGCATGTCCCCATTTACCATCCTCACCAGGAGTACCTCAGATTTGTGGTACAGGATTGTCATTACCAATTCCAGACGTTGCCGTTCGGTCTATCCACGGCTCCGAGGGTCTTTACCAAGGTAATGGCCGAAATGATGATACTCCTTCGAAAGAAGGGAGTTTTAATTATCCCGTATTTGGACGATCTCCTGATAAAGGCGAGGTCCAGGGAACAGTTGTTGGTCGGGGTAGCACTATCTCGGGAGGTGGTACAACAGCACGGCTGGATTCTAAATATTCCAAAGTCACAGCTGGTCCCTATGACACGTCTACTGTTCCTGGGGATGGTTCTGGACACAGAACAGAAAAAAGTGTTTCTCCCGGAGGAGAAGGCCAAGGAGCTGTCATCTCTAGTCAGAGGCTTCCTAAAACCAAAACAGGTGTCGGTGCATCACTGCACGCGGATCCTAGGAAAGATGGTAGCTTCCTACAAAGCAATTCCATTCGGCAGGTTCCATGCAAGAACCTTTCAGTGGGACCTGTTGGACAAGTGGTCCGGATCGCATCTTCAGATGCATCGGCTGATAACCCTGTCTCCAAGGACCAGGGTGTCTCTGCTGTGGTGGCTGCAGAGTGCTCATCTTCAAGAGGGCCGCAGATTCGGCATACAGGACTGGGTCCTGGTGACCACGGATGCCAGCCTTCGAGGCTGGGGGGCAGTCACACAGGGAAGAAACTTCCAAGGACTATGGTCAAGTCAGGAGACTTCCCTGCACATAAATATTCTGGAACTGAGGGCCATTTACAATGCCCTAACTCAGGCAAAACCCCTGCTTCAAAACCAGCCGGTACTGATCCAGTCAGACAACATCACGGCGGTCGCCCATGTAAACCGACAGGGCGGCACGAGAAGCAGGACGGCGATGGCAGAAGCCACAAGGATTCTCAGATGGGCGGAAAATCACGTGTTAGCACTGTCAGCGGTGTTCATTCCGGGAGTGGACAACTGGGAAGCAGACTTCCTCAGCAGGCACGACCTCCACCCGGGAGAGTGGGGACTTCATCCAGAAGTCTTCCAACTGATTGTAAACCGTTGGGAAAGGCCACAGGTGGACATGATGGCGTCCCGCCTAAACAAAAAGCTAGAAAAGTATTGCGCCAGGTCAAGAGACCCGCAGGCGATAGCTGTGGACGCTCTAGTGACACCGTGGGTGTACCGGTCGGTTTATGTGTTCCCTCCTCTTCCTCTCATACCAAAGGTACCGAGGATAATAAGGAGAAGAGGAGTAAGAACTATACTCATTGTTCCGGATTGGCCAAGAAGAGCTTGGTACCCGGAACTTCAAGAAATTATCTCAGAGGACCCATGGCCTCTGCCGCTCAGACAGGACCTGCTGCAGCAGGGGCCCTTTCTGTTCCAAGACTTACCGCGGCTGCGTTTGATGGCATGGCGGTTGAACACCGGATCCTGAAGGGAAAGGGCATTCCGGAGGAAGTCATTCCTACGCTGATTAAAGCTAGGAAAGACGTAACCGCAAATCATTATCACCGCATATGTTGCGTGGTGTGAGGCCAGGAAGGCCCCAACGGAAGAATTTCAGCTGGGCCGTTTCCTGCACTTCCTATAGTCAGGGGTGACTATGGGCCTAAAATTGGGTTCCATTAAGGTCCAGATTTCGGCTCTATCGATTTTCTTCCAGAGAGAACTGGCTTCACTACCTGAAGTTCAAACTTTTGTTAAGGGAGTGCTGCATATTCAGCCCCCTTTTGTGCCTCCAGTGGCACCTTGGGATCTCAACGTGGTGTTGGATTTCCTAAAGTCACATTGGTTTGAGCCACTTAAGACCGTGGAATTGAAATATCTCACGTGGAAAGTGGTCATGTTGTTGGTCTTGGCTTCGGCCAGGCGTGTATCAGAATTGGCGGCTTTGTCATGTAAAAGCCCTTATCTGATTTTCCATATGGATAGGGCAGAATTGAGGACTCGTCCCCAATTTCTCCCTAAGGTGGTATCAGCCTTTCATCTGAACCAACCTATCGTGGTGCCTGCGGCTACTAAAGACTTGGAGGCTTCCAAGTTGTTGGACGTAGTCAGGGCCCTGAAAATGTATGTTTCCAGGACAGCTGGAGTCAGAAAAACTGACTCGCTATTTATCCTGTATGCGCCCAACAAGTTGGGTGCACCTGCTTCAAAGCAGACTATTGCTCGCTGGATCTATAGTACGATTCAGCTTGCACATTCTGCGGCTGGACTGCCGCATCCTAAATCAGTGAAAACCCATTCCGCGAGGAAGGTGGGCTCTTCTTGGGCGGCTGCCCGAGGGGTCTTGGCTCTTCAACTTTGCCGAGCAGCTACTTGGTCAGGGTCAAACACGTTTGCAAAATTCTATAAGTTTGACACCCTGGCAGTGGAGGACCTAGAGTTTGCCCATTCGGTGCTGCAGAGTCATCCGCACTCTCCCGCCCGTTTGGGAGCTTTGGTATAATCCCCATGGTCCTTACGGAGTCCCAGCATCCACTTAGGACGTCAGAGAAAATAAGAATTTACTCACCGGTAATTCTATTTCTCGTAGTCCTTAGTGGATGCTGGGCGCCCATCCCAAGTGCGGATTGTCTGCAATACTTGTATATAGTTATTGTTTAACTAAAGGGTTATTGTTGAGCCATCTGTTAAGAGGCTCAGTTGTTATCATGCTGTTAACTGGGTATTGTATCACGAGTTATACGGTGTGATTGGTGTGGCTGGTATGAGTCTTACCCGGGATTCAAAATCCTTCCTTATTGTGTCAGCTCTTCCGGGCACAGTATCCTAACTGAGGTCTGGAGGAAGGTCATAGTGGGAGGAGCCAGTGCACACCAGTAGTCTAAAGCTTTCTTTTAGTTGTGCCCAGTCTCCTGCGGAGCCGCTATTCCCCATGGTCCTTACGGAGTCCCAGCATCCACTACGGACTACGAGAAATAGAATTACCGGTGAGTAAATTCTTATTTTATATATATATATATATGTGTGTGTGTATGTGTGTGTGTGTGTGTGTATGTATGTATATATATATATATATATATATATATATATATATATATATAATATATATAGAGAGAGAGATCTATATAGTTTCTGGCGCACATAATGGTTGCTGAAATATGACAGTGCATTGTAACTGTAAAATGTAAGCAGAGTACAGCCGGGTACACAATAGGCGATGTGTGTACCTGGCGATATTGGCTGCGGCGGGGACCATCTGCAAGTGCATAAATACTTGCCGATGCCGGCGTGAAGGGAGTGACAGCGGGGGCTGCAGCATGGCCCTTGTTAACGAGGTCCTCCCTCGGCTGGACTGTTCAGATGAGTGAGGGTATCGTTAACGATGCACATGAGCGTGCATCGTTAACGATATTGAGTGTACACACTAGACGACATAGTAAAAGATATCGCTCACAATGGCCCTTTTGAGCGATATCTTTAACTTTCTCGTCTAGTGTATATGGGGCTTTAGTGTAGATTACAACTGAAAGGGATAATTCTGCTGTTTATGGCTTATTGACCAGCTGAACAGTACAGTAACTATGCAAATAACCATTAATACCCTTTTCAGACAGAAATGGGTGAAAATCCCGACATTGAGTGCTGGGTAGTTTTGCCGGTCCCTGTCTAAACCCCTTTCACACAGGATAGCAAATTACCAGGTCAAGAATTTCTACCCGGTAATTTGCGGATCAAAACGGGTATTTTGTCTGTTTGAAAGGGTCAACCCGAGTCTCCAACCCTGGTAAATTCCTGGGTCGAAGTCCTGGGAATTTCAACCCGGGTTGACTTTCACACAGAAAAAGGACCCGTGTTAAGCTGCAAATTACCTGGTAGAACTGCTTCACCCGGTAATTTCACTTTCTGTCTGAAAAGGGTATTACTGTGAATTATTTAGTTACTAGGCTGCAGTCTCTTGTGCCAGGGCCTCCAGCCTGTGTGCCGCTTCCTCTGCAGAGAGGATGATGGCGGGTCCATGGAAGCAGGAAGCTATAGAGATACTTGCATTCCAGGGGAGGTGTTTCATAACGGGCAGGCTCTTGGCTCCACTATCTAGTCTGTCTGAGCCTATATCATACATGCTGGGCTATTTGCTATCTATGTTATATCTGTTGTATCCTGTATGTTCTGAACATAGATAATTGCATGTTCTAGGTGTCTCATTAGAAGAACATCTGATATCCTCTCCAAGTATCTGCCCGTCAAGATAGAACAAGTGGTTTGCTGCAGGTAAGTACTTTCATGTATAAATCTATAGTGGGGGCTATTCCTGCACACGGGGCAGGCTCCTCCTTGCGCTATACACCTCTGCTGCCTGGAGTAATCCTTATTACATGCAGGTTTGACAATGTCGTATGTTGCGTTCCAGGTTGACGCCTCTGCAATCCGAACTTTACAAATTATTTTTAAAACAAGCGAAACCCGCAGAGGAGATGGCATCGGGCAAGATGAGCGTCTCCTCCCTGTCCTCCATCACCTCTCTGAAAAAGCTTTGTAATCGTAAGTACTAAACATAAAGAATACACGGTCTCAGTCATCAATGAAACGGTTAAAATCTCTCTAATACACTAGAAACCAGCCCCTGTCTAGTAAAATGAATACATACGGATGCTTAGGCGCTCTCAGATGCATATTCCACACACTAGTGACAAACCAAGCACCCGTAGTTATAAGGCAGCATTTATCTAGCGCAGTGGGGTAGATGTATTAACCTGGAGAAGGCATAAGGAAGTGATAAACCAGTGATATGTGCAAGGTGATAAAGGCACCAGCCAATCAGATCCTAACTGTTAATTTACATATTGGAGCTGATTTGCTGGTGCCTTTATCACCTTGCACATATCACTGGTTTATCACTTCCTTATGCCTTCTCCAGGTTAATACATCTGCACCAGTGTCCGTTGTCCTCATCCACTGTCTGCCCGTGACTCCTGCACAAATGAGTCGTCTTTACCAGGCGTATATTCATCTTTGACCAGGGCTGCTTATGTTGAGAATTGTGTGATCACACCCTTACTGTACTTGTTAGAACGCCCCATCCCACCCATCCAGGTGCAGAATGCTAGAAGCAGGCACATACGGTAGAATGAGGGATGGGAGCATTTGCATTCACACATCATTATGGGCATGTGCAGAGCGATTTCATGTAAGAGGTGTAGTACTCACTCTGCTTCAGCCCCTTGGTGTCTGGTGCTGTGTGCAGGAACTGTCTACCTCTCTCTGCAGGGGCAGAATATTCAGCGGAGATCTGTCCTACAAGATCATATCTCTTTACTCTGCAGACCCCGCTCTGATCTATGATAAGTGTGTGGAGGAAGAGGACGGTTTTCAGGGAGCTCTGAGCTTCTTTCCCCCTGGATACAGCACAAAGGCTGTGGAACCTCAGCTGTCAGGTGAGAGGAACAGATGTGTCCATCATCTTACATGGGAGCAGCACCGCTCAGGGGCTCTGCAGTCTTCCTGGAAGTAGTAAATCTCATTATATTCTTATTGTCATTAAAGTAGGTTTTGTTTCCAGGTAAAATGCTGGTGCTGGATTATATCCTGGCTGTAACCCGGAGCACAAGCAGCGACAAGGTTGTCCTGGTCTCGAACTACACGCAGACACTTGACTTGTTTGAGAAACTCTGCAGGTCGAGAAGGTACCAAAAGACCACTCCTTGCCTCTCCCTCCTTCTCCCTCCTTCTCTCTCATAAACTCTTCCTACAGTACACCACGCTGCCTGTTCCGCGTGCGTGCACAGCCGGCCTGTTCCGGTTGGTTTTATATCCGTTCACTTCCTCCAATTCTCTCCTTTCATTATTTTTCGTTCTGACTTTGGCAGGTATATGATTGGACAATGATTTTAGTCTTGAACTTATTTCTCTTTCATCCATCTGGGGGCTGATGCGTACTTACTGATGGGTTTAGATGCCCAACAGAGGCAATCTCCAAACCAAAAGTATGAAAACTAAAAACTATAGCAAGGAGAACTGTGCCTGCACTCTCCAGGCACAAAACTAAAACTGGTAATTGTTGGTCAGGCTGGAGATGGGAGGGGTTAGAGGGGGGAGGAGTTCGTTTTTGTAGGTTCTGTGCCAAACTCCTTTCCCACACACTCTAACCCATCAGTAAGTGCGCAGTGTCCCCCAGATGGAATCCAAGAAAGAGAGATTTTACGGTAAGCAACAAAAATCCCTATTTCTCTATCGTCCTAAGTGGATGCTGGGGTTCCTGAAAGGACCATGGGGAATAGCGGCTCCGCAGGAGACAGGGCACAAAAAAGTAAAGCTTTACTAGGTCAGGTGGTGTGCACTGGCTCCTCCCCCTATGACCCTCCTCCAGACTCCAGTTAGATTTTGTGCCCGAACGAGAAGGGTGCAATCTAGGTGGCTCTCCTAAAGAGCTGCTTAGAGAAAGTTTAGTTTAGGTTTTTTTTTCTTTACAGTGAGTCCTGCTGGCAACAGGATCACTGCAACGTGGGACTTAGGGGGAAAGTAGTAAACTCACCTGCATGCAGAGTGGATTTGCTGCTTGGCTACTGGACACCATTAGCTCCAGAGGGATCGAACACAGGCCCAGCCGTGGAGTCCGGTCCCGGAGCCGCGCCGCCGACCCCCTTGCAGATGCTGAAGCGTGAAGAGGTCCGGAAAACGGCGGCTGAAGACTCCTCAGTCTTCATAAGGTAGCGCACAGCACTGCAGCTGTGCGCCATTTTCCTCTCAGCACACTTCACTGGGCAGTCACTGAGGGTGCAGAGCGCTGGGGGGGGGCGCTCTGAGAGGCAAATATAAACCTTATACAAGGCTAAAAATACCTCACATATAGCCCATAGGGGCTATATGGAGATATTTAACCCCTGCCTGACTGGAAAAATAGCGGGAGAAGAACCCGCCGAAAAAGGGGCGGGGCCTATCTCCTCAGCACACGGCGCCATTTTCTGTCACAGCTCCGCTGGTCAGAACGGCTCCCAGGTCTCTCCCCTGCACTGCACTACAGAAACAGGGTAAAACAGAGAGGGGGGGCACATTAATGGCTATATATATATATATTAAAGCAGCTATAAGGGAGCACTTAATATAAGGATATCCCTTGTATATATAGCGCTTTGTGGTGTGTGCTGGCAGACTCTCCCTCTGTCTCCCCAAAAGGGCTAGTGGGTCCTGTCTTCATTAGAGCATTCCCTGTGAGTTTGCGGTGTGTGTCGGTACGTGGTGTCGACATGTATGAGGACGATATTGGTGTGGAGGCGGAGCAATTGCCAAATATGCAGATGTCACCCCCCAGGGGGTCGACACCAGAATGGATGCCTTTATTTGTGGAATTACGTGATGGTTTATCTTCCCTTAAACAGTCAGTTGAGGACATGAGGCGGCCGGACAATCAATTAATGCCTGTCCAGGCGCCTCAAACACCGTCAGGGGCTGTAAAACGCCCTTTGCCTCAGTCGGTCGACACAGACCCAGACACGGGCACTGATTCCAGTGACGACGGTAGAAATTCAAACGTATTTTCCAGTAGGGCCACACGTTATATGATTTTGGCAATGAAGGAGACGTTACATTTAGCTGATACTACAGATACCGTAAAACAGGGTATTATGTATGGTGTGAAAAAACTACAAACAGTTTTTCCTGAATCAGAAGAATTAAATGACGTGTGTGATGAAGCGTGGGTTGCTCCTGATAAAAAGTTGATAATTTCAAAAAAGTTATTGGCATTATACCCTTTCCCGCCAGAGGTTAGGGCGCGCTGGGAAACACCCCCTAAGGTGGACAAGGCGCTCACACGCTTATCCAAACAAGTGGCGTTACCCTCTCCTGAGACGGCCGCACTTAAGGATCCATCAGATAGAAAGATGGAAGTTATTCAAAAGAATATATACACACATGCAGGTGTTATACTACGACCAGCTATAGCAACTGCCTGGATGTGCAGTACTGGAGTAGTTTGGTCAGAATCCCTGATTGAAAATATTGATACCCTAGATAGGGACAATGTTTTACTGTCGTTAGAACAAATAAAGGATGCATTTATCTATATGCGTGATGCACAGAGGGATATTTGCACACTGGCATCTCGGGTGAGTGCTATGTCCATTTCAGCCAGAAGAGCCTTATGGACACGACAGTGGACAGGCGATGCGGATTCAAAACGTCACATGGAGGTTTTGCCGTATAAAGGGGAGGAGTTATTTGGAGTTGGTCTATCAGACTTGGTGGCCACGGCTACTGCCGGGAAATCCACTTTTTTACCTCAAGTCACTCCCCAACAGAGAAAGGCACCGACCTTTCAACCGCAGCCTTTTCGCTCCTACAAAAATAAGAGAGCAAAGGGCTTGTCGTACCTGCCACGAGGCAGAGGAAGAGGGAAGAGACACCAACAGGCAGCTCCTTCCCAGGAACAGAAGCCCTCCCCGGCTCCTGCAAAAACCTCAGCATGACGCTGGGGCCTCTCAAGCGGACTCGGGGACAGTGGGGGGCCGTCTCAAAAATTACAGCGCGCAGTGGGCTCACTCGCAGGTAGACCCCTGGATCCTGCAGATAATATCTCAGGGGTACAGGTTGGAATTAGAGACGGATCCTCCTCATCGTTTCCTGAAGTCTGCCTTACCAACCGTCTCTTCCGAAAGGGAGAGGGTGTTGGAAGCCATTCACAAGCTGTACGCTCAGCAGGTGATAGTCAAAGTACCCCTATTACAACAAGGAAAGGGGTATTATTCCACTCTATTTGTGGTACCGAAGCCGGATGGCTCGGTAAGGCCTATTCTAAATCTGAAGTCCTTGAACCTCTACATAAAAAAGTTCAAGTTCAAGATGGAGTCACTCAGAGCAGTGATAGCGAACCTGGAAGAAGGGGACTTTATGGTATCCTTGGACATCAAGGATGCGTATCTACACGTTCCGATTTACCCCGCACACCAGGGGTACCTCAGGTTCATTGTTCAAAACTGTCACTATCCGTTTCAGACGCTGCCGTTCGGATTGTCCACGGCGCCTCGGGTCTTTACCAAGGTAATGGCCGAGATGATGATTCTTCTTCGAAGAAAAGGCGTATTAGTTATCCCATACTTGGACGATCTCCTAATAAGGGCAAGGTCCAGAGAACAGCTGGAGACAGCTTTAGCACTATCTCAAGAGGTGCTAAGACAACACGGGTGGATTCTGAATATTCCAAAATCCCATTTAATCCCGACAAC
Source organism: Pseudophryne corroboree (assembly GCF_028390025.1). NCBI lineage: Eukaryota > Metazoa > Chordata > Amphibia > Anura > Myobatrachidae > Pseudophryne > Pseudophryne corroboree. The sequence goes on along the minus strand of NC_086452.1, from coordinate 70,673,883 downwards.
TCGTCTGCTGTTCCTAGGAATGATTCTGGACACGGTTCAGAAAAAGGTTTTCCTTCCAGAGGAAAAAGCCAAGGAGTTATCCGATCTGGTCAGGAACCTCCTAAAACCAGGAAAAGTGTCAGTACATCAATGCACAAGAGTCCTGGGAAAAATGGTGGCTTCTTACGAAGCAATTCCATTCGGCAGATTCCATGCAAGAATATTCCAAAGGGATCTGTTGGACAAATGGTCAGGGTCGCATCTGCAGATGCACCTGCGAATAACCCTGTCACCAAAGACAAGGGTGTCACTTCTGTGGTGGTTGCAGAAGGCTCACCTATTAGAAGGCCGCAGATTCGGCATTCAGGATTGGATCCTGGTGACCACGGACGCCAGCCTGAGAGGCTGGGGAGCAGTCACACAAGGAAGAAACTTCCAGGGAGTATGGACGAGTCTGGAAAAGTCTCTTCACATAAACATTCTGGAACTAAGAGCAATCTACAATGCTCTAAGCCAGGCGGAACTTCTCCTGCAAGGAAAGCCGGTGTTGATTCAGTCGGACAACATCACGGCGGTCGCCCATGTAAACAGGCAGGGCGGCACAAGAAGCAGGAGTGCAATGGCAGAAGCTGCCAAGATTCTTCGCTGGGCGGAGAATCACGTGATAGCACTGTCAGCAGTGTTCATCCCGGGCGTGGACAACTGGGAAGCAGACTTCCTCAGCAGACACGATCTTCATCCGGGAGAGTGGGGTCTACATCCAGAAGTCTTCAACATGTTAATAGACCGTTGGGAAAGACCAATTGTAGACATGATGGCGTCTCGCCTCAACAAGAAACTGGACAAATATTGCGCCAGGTCAAGAGATCCACAGGCAATAGCTGTGGACGCACTGGTAACTCCTTGGGTGTACCAGTCAGTGTATGTGTTTCCTCCTCTGCCGCTCATACCAAAGGTATTGAAGATCATACGGCAAAGAAGAGTAAGAACAATACTAGTGGTTCCGGATTGGCCGAGAAGGACTTGGTATCCGGAACTTCAAGAGATGCTCACGGACGAACCGTGGCCTCTACCTCTGAGAAGGGACCTGCTACAGCAGGGTCCCTGTCTTTTTCAAGACTTACCGCGGCTGCGTTTGACGGCATGGCGGTTGAACGCCAGATCCTAAAAGGGAAAGGCATTCCAGAAGAAGTCATTCCTACCTTGATTAAGGCACGGAAGGAAGTCACCGTGAAACATTATCACCGCATTTGGCGAAAATATGTAGCGTGGTGCGAGGATCGGAGGGTTCCGACGGAGGAATTCCAACTGGGTCGTTTCCTACATTTCCTGCAATCAGGATTATCTATGGGTCTCAAATTGGGATCCATTAAGGTTCAAATTTCGGCCCTGTCAATATTCTTCCAAAAAGAATTGGCCTCTGTCCCTGAGGTCCAGACTTTTGTCAAGGGAGTACTGCATATACAGCCTCCTGTGGTGCCTCCGGTGGCACCATGGGATCTAAATGTAGTTTTAGATTTCCTCAAATCCCATTGGTTTGAACCATTGAAAAAGGTGGATTTGAAATATCTCACATTGAAAGTGACTATGTTACTAGCCCTGGCCTCTGCCAGGAGAGTATCTGAATTGGCGGCTTTATCTTATAAAAGTCCTTATCTAATCTTCCATTCGGATAGGGCAGAACTGCGGACTCGTCCGCATTTTCTCCCTAAAGTGGTATCAGCATTTCATCTGAACCAACCTATTGTGGTGCCTGCGGCCACTAGCGACTTGGAGGACTCCAAGTTGTTGGACGTTGTCAGAGCCTTAAAAATATACATTGCAAGGACGGCTGGAGTCAGAAAATCTGACTCGCTGTTTATATTGTATGCACCCAACAAGTTGGGCGCACCTGCTTCTAAGCAGTCGATTGCTCGTTGGATTTGTAACACAATTCAACTTGCACATTCTGTGGCAGGCCTGCCACAGCCTAAAACTGTAAAAGCCCACTCCACAAGGAAGGTGGGCTCATCTTGGGCGGCTGCCCGAGGGGTCTCGGCATTACAACTCTGCCGAGCAGCTACGTGGTCGGGGGAGAACACGTTTGTAAAATTTTACAAATTTGATACCCTGGCAAAGGAGGACCTGGAGTTCTCTCATTCGGTGCTGCAGAGTCATCCGCACTCTCCCGCCCGTTTGGGAGCTTTGGTATAATCCCCATGGTCCTTTCAGGAACCCCAGCATCCACTTAGGACGATAGAGAAAATAAGAATTTACTTACCGATAATTCTATTTCTCGGAGTCCGTAGTGGATGCTGGGCGCCCATCCCAAGTGCGGATTATCTGCAATACTTGTACATAGTTATTGTTAACTAATTCGGGTTATTGTTAAGGAGCCATCTTTAAGAGGCCCTTTCTGTTGTCATACTGTTAACTGGGTTTAGATCACAAGTTGTACGGTGTGATTGGTGTGGCTGGTATGAGTCTTACCCGGGATTCAAAATGCCTCCCTTATTGTGTATGCTCGTCCGGGCACAGTACCTAACTGGAGTCTGGAGGAGGGTCATAGGGGGAGGAGCCAGTGCACACCACCTGACCTAGTAAAGCTTTACTTTTTTGTGCCCTGTCTCCTGCGGAGCCGCTATTCCCCATGGTCCTTTCAGGAACCCCAGCATCCACTACGGACTCCGAGAAATAGAATTATCGGTAAGTAAATTCTTATTTTCTCTTACGTCCTAGAGGATGCTGGGGACTCCGTAAGGACCATGGGGATAGACGGGCTCCGCTGGAGACATGGACACTAAAAAGAACTTTAGATATGGGTGTGCACTGGCTCCTCCCTCTATGCCCCTCCTCCAGACCTCAGTTTGATACTGTGCCCAGAGGAGACTGGGTGCACTACAGAGAGCTCTCCTGAGTTTCTCTGGAAGAAAGAATTTTGTTAGGTTTTTTATTTTCAGGGAACCCTGCTGGCAACAGGCTCCCTGCATCGTGGGACTGATGAGAGAGAAGCAGACCTACTTAAATGCTAGGCTCTGCTTCTTAGGCTACTGGACACCATTAGCTCCAGAGGGAGTCGGAACGCAGGTCTTCCCTTGCCGTTCGTCCCGGAGCCGCACCGCCGTCCTCACAGAACCGGAAGATAGAAGCCGGGTGAGTATAAGAAGATAGAAGACTTCAGAGGCGGCAGAAGACTTCAGATCTTCTCTGAGGTAACGCGCAGCGTTACCGTTGTGCGCCATTGCTCCCACACACAACACACACGGCAGGCACTGGTGGGTGCAGGGCGCAGGGTGGGCGCCCTGGGCAGCAATTTTAAACCTCTAGGACTGGCCAAACAATATATATAGGCTCTGAGGGCTGTATATAGGAAATCCCCCGCCAGTTTTTAAAGAAATCGAGCGGGACCGAAGCCCGCCTCAGAGGGGGCGGAGCTTGATCCCTCAGCACTAACCAGCGCCATTTTCTCCACAGCACACCGCTGAGAAGCTGGCTCCCCGGACTCTCCCCTGCTGAACACGGTGACAGAGGGTTTCTAAAGAAGGGGGGGGGGGGGGGGGGGGGCACATACTTTGGCGCGGTAAATATATATATATATATATATATATATATATATATATATATATATATATATATAAAAGCGCTATATATATCTGGGAATTTTTTCCAGGGTCATTGGCGCTGGGTGTGTGCTGGCATACTCTCTCTCTGTCTCTCCAAAGGGCCTTGTTGGGGAACTGTCTCCAGATTAGAGATTTCCCTGAGTATGTGGGGTGTCGGTACGTGTGTGTCGGCATGTCTGAAGCGGAAGGCTCTTCTAGGGAGGAGGTGGAGCAAATGAGTGTGGTGTCTCCGTCGGCAACGCCGACACCTGACTGGTTGGATATGTGGAATGTTTTAAATGCAAATGTGAATTTATTACACAAAAGGTTGGACAAAGCAGAGTCCAGGGAATGTACAGGGAGTCAAGCCCTGCCTTTCACTATGTCGCAGGGACCTTCTGGGTCTCAAAAGCGCCCACTATCCCAAGTAGTAGACACTGATACCGACACGGATTCTGACTCCAGTGTCGACTACGATGATGCTAAGTTGCAGCCAAAATTGGCTAAAAGTATTCATTATATGATTATTGCAATAAAAGATGTGTTGCATATAACAGATGACCTTTCTGTACCTGACACGAGGGTCCACATGGTTAAAGAAAAGAAGCCTGAGGTTACTTTTCCCCCTTCACATGAGCTAAATGAGTTGTTTGAAAGGGCTTGGGAAACTCCAGACAAGAAACTGCAGATTCCCAAAAGGATTCTTATGGCGTATCCTTTCCCGGCTAAGGACAGGATACGGTGGGAATCCTCCCCAAGGGTGGACAAAGCGTTGACGCGCTTATCCAAAAAGGTAGCGCTGCCATCTCAAGATACCGCAACCCTCAAGGATCCTGCTGATCGCAGGTAGGAGACTACCTTGAAGTCAATTTACGCACATACTGGTACATTACTCAGACCGGCGATAGCGTTGGCTTGGGTTTGTAGCGCTGTAGCAGCGTGGACAGATACCTTATCTGCTGCTATTGATACGCTGGATAAGGAAACCATTTTATTGACCCTGGGTCATATTAAGGATGCTGTCCTATATAAGAGATGCTCAGAGAGACGTTGGCCTACTGGGTTCCAGAGCCAACGCTATGGCGATTTCTGCTAGGCGAGCCCTATGGACCTGACAATGTACGGGTGATGCCGACTCGAAGAGGCATATGGAGGTTTTGCCTTACAAGGGTGAGGACTTATTTGGGGAAGGTCTCACGGACCTGGTTTCCACAGCTACTGCAGGTAAATCAACTTTTTTGCCTTATGTTTCTTCACAGCCTAAGAAAACGCCACATTATCAGATGCAGTCCTTTCGGTCGCATAAATCCAAGAGAGTACGGGGATCTTCCTTTTTTTAGCCAGAGGTAAGGGCAATGGGAAAAAGCTGCCAACTACAGCTAGTTCGCAGGAGCAGAAGTCCTCCCCGGCTTCTACAAAATCCACCGCATGACGCTGGGGCTCCGCTGAGGGAGTCCGCCCCAGTGGGGGCACGTCTTCGACTTTTCAGCCATGTCTGGGTTCAATCACAGGTGGATCCCTGGGCAATTGACATTGTTTCCCAGGGTTACAAGCTGGAATTCGAAGAGGTGCCTTCTTGCCGGTTTTTCTAATCGGCCCTTCCGGCTTCTTCCCCAGAGAGGGAGGTAGTTTTAAGTGCAATTCAAAAATTGTGTCTTCAACAAGTGGTGGTCAAAGTTCCCCTGCTTCAGCAGGGGATGGGGTATTACTCAACCCTGTTTGTGGTCCCGAAACTGGACGGTTCGGTCAGACCCATTCTGAATTTAAAATCCTTAAACCTATACTTAAAAAGGTTCAAGTTCAAGATGGAATCGCTCAGAGCGGTCATCGCCAGCCTGGAGGGGGGGGGGGGATTATATGGTGTCCCTGGACATAAAGGATGCATACCTTCATGTCCCCATATATCCTCCTCATCAGGCGTTCCTGAGATTTGCTGTACAGGATTGTCATTACCAATTTCAGACGTTGCCGTTTGGGCTTTCCACGGCCCCAAGGGTTTTCACCAAGGTAATGGCGGAAAGTATGGTGCTCCTGCGCATGCAGGGAGTCACAATTATCCCGTACTTGGACGATCTCCTAAGAAAAGCGAGATCGAGAGAGCAGTTGCTGAACAGCGTATCACTCTCCCTGAGGGTGTTGCAGCAGCACGGCTGGATTCTCGATCTCCCAATGTCACAGTTGGTTCCAACGACCCGTTTCCCTTTCTTAGGCATGATTCTGGATACAGAACAGAAAAGGGTTTTTCTCCCGATGGAAAAGGCCCAGGAACTCCAGAACTTGGTCAGGGACCTGTTGAAGTCGAAAAGGGTGTCAGTGCATCAATGCACTCGAGTTCTGGGAAAGATGGTGGCGTCTAACGAGGCCATTCCATTCGGCAGGTTCCATGCGAGGACTTTTCAGTGGGACCTTCTGGACAAGTGGTCCGGGTCACATCTACATATTCATCAGATGATCAGCCTGTCCCCCAGGGCCAGGATATCTCTCCTGTGGTGGCTGCAGAGTGCTCACCTTCTAGAGGATCGCAGGTTCGCCATTCAGGACTGGGTTCTGGTAACCACAGACGCGAGCCTCCGAGGATGGGGAGCAGTCACACTGGAAAGAAACTTCCAAGGTCTGTGGTCAAGCCAGGAGGCTTGTCTACACATCAACGTACTGGAATTAAGGGCCGTATACAACGGCCTTCGTCAAGCGGAGAATTTGCTTCGCAACCTACCGGTTCTGTTTCAGTCAGACAACATCACCGCAGTGGCTCATGTAAACCGCCAAGGCGGAACAAAGAGCAGTGTGGCAATGGCAGAAGCCACCAGGATTCTTCGCTGGGCGGAAAATCATGTAAGCGCTCTGACAGCAGTCTTCATTCCGGGAGTGGACAACTGGGAAGCAGACTTCCTCAGCAGACACGATCTACATCCCAGAGAGTGGGGACTTCATCAGGAAGTCTCTGCAGAGATTACAAGTCAGTGGGGACTGCCTCAAATAGACATGATGGCGTCACACCTCAACAAGAAGCTTCCAAGGTATTGCGCCAGGTCAAGGGACCCTCAGGTGGTAGCAGTGGACGCCCTGGTGACACCGT